>NC_080387.1:2390017-2403384 GCF_028751815.1 Salvia miltiorrhiza | reverse complement strand
TCGGTGCATGCTTCTGTTATTCTGCTCCAAGGAAAAAAGCATATTAGATATGTTGTACCAAAAGCATAGCTATTTCTAAACCAATTCTCTGCTTATAGTAAGTAATAGTAAAAATTATTGATTCCTGATATTCAGGCCGAGACAAATACTTTTCATTTTGGTCTTTTTAAACAATACTCTGCTACTTCCAGTTCACCATTCCATGAAACGGTGTGGCCTTCACCGCTGAGATGGTATGTCCAATTATAAGCTTCAAAATATAAAATGAAGCAACCAATCATATTTGTGACAAATTTTCTAATTTAGTGTGTGCTTCTAAGCTGTCTTTAATTAGACAAGGTAGATTAATATTTACACTTTCCCATCCCAGTTTAGCTGCCTTCTTTGACCAATTTATTCATAAACTATATTTCTGCACTTGGTCACAATAACATGTGCTAGCTAAATAACAAAATGATCCTCCTAATGATGTCATCTTTATTCCAAAGCTAGTAAGTCTTTATACTCATAATGCAACAATAAAAACCATTTCTATCTTGGTAACAAAAGATAAAGAAAGATCGACTCAATTAGCTATGTTGCTTGGAATTTCAGAATAAGTCATTGTTGTCCATTTTGAGATTTGACTGAACACATGGATTAATCTTTTCAATGAATTGACATAGAATATGATTGCGCTAAGGTTTCATGGAGCACATAACTGATAAAGATTACAAAGTGGAAACTAAATTCATTTTATCCATCAATCTCGCTACAGTTAGATGTGTACCTCAACCACAAAGCACATCCAAGCCTTATTTCCATAGGCTTCTGACACGCCTTTCAAAATACTTAGACCCAAGCTTCTGATTGCTTCTGCTATCTCAAGAAACTGGTCGCACTCTTTGCAAAGCATCTATATCAAGCAAGCAGGATAACTTGGAGATTAGAAGATAAGAAAATTCCATTTTATGTCTTGAAACATAGTCAGCTCATGCTCTGCCAACTCAGATGAGTCGGCCTGTCGCTCTCTATTTGAAAATCAAAGACTCATTTTAGACTAGGAAACAATAGATTTCTCAAGTTTGCTATTACCTCAACCAACATTTGCCCATTCATATTTATATTTTCAACTATTATTGGGCATACTTTTTGGTCGTTTCCCACTTCCACAGCCCAGCTCGAACCCTGCTCACTATGTGAAAATTTCCTCATACCAGTGTCCTTGTCAAGCAACTGAAAAATCACAATTTCTTTTCCAATTAAAGCCAATAAAAATAATCAATGTTATAATCTAGCAGGTAGAATATTTTCTTTATATTCTTTCATGTTTTGATTTCAGAGTTGTGAGCCAAAGATCCAAGAGCAAGATGAAGAGCTTAAGGAAAACTGCACAAACAGGCCATTCTTGTAGATTTCCCCTTCAAAGAAACAGTTAACCTTCATCGGGACAAAAAGTTTAATTTGTTAGAATTCAGGTTCAGATATCAGTGTGTCACATTTCCAACTTCTACTACCCTACATAAAAAGTGAGTCCATTACGAGGTGAAATCTATTAATATAAAGCATGATGCGTCTCATAAGACTTGAAGTTTATATATCTATGTGTGCATTTACATGGCAAGTCTATCAGCTATGTGGATAGTTAAAGAAATGCACTAGTAAGCATGTGGTAAGAATAAAATGCAAACTATTAAAAAGAACAACTAATAATTCCCATCTTTTCTATGTTTTTTTTCTTAACTAATGAATATATAGAAGGCATAGGGTGTTATCAGTGGAACCTTGAGATAATTTTCTAGTTTTAATTTCTATAGAAGTTACCAGAACATCAATGCACAAATATTATTTGTTCTCTTATTTATTATTGTTTAGGGTGTAGAGGATAAAGGAAAAAACCCAACCATCCCAAGTGGGCTAATTGCCAAAGTGACAGACAACGCAAAGAGAATAAAATTTGCACCAAGAGAAACAAATGGGCTCTGGATTGAATAATACCAAATACCTTTGAAGCATGGCATTTATGTAGCTTTTCTGAATGCTTCGTTACACTTTGCATAAAGATCATGTGCTTAATTGTTCGCTCGAGAAGTGAATCAATACTGCACTGTGTAATTCAGAAGTTTCAGCAGATAACAAATTAGAAAACCATAAACAATCATGAGCAGGAAAATTATGGTGGTAATATCACCTTTGATCCATTTGGAATAAGCTCTCGCAATTCCTTTATCCGGTCTTGGATCAACTGTCTATCCCTGGGCCTCGGCCTACAACTTTCACCAGGTCTAGCTCTCTTTTTAGATATCTTTACTGATACCCGAGACCTTTCCACATGTTCACTGCCTCTACTAGAACTGGTTGGTGAGATACCTTTCAGAGACTCAACACCACATGTCACTGAGTTGAAGCTACTTGAAGTGTCTCGGTCAAATGAAAAACCTGCCGAACTCAGAGTACCTACACTATTGCAAGGTGTTCTTTCAGCAGTCAATAGAGATTCCTCAGTATCACGGCATGAAATCTCACTTTCTGTGTCGGCTCCCTTATGACTAGCTTTAGCCACCACTGCATCTAGAAGGTGCATATCAGAGTTCTCCATCAGCAGACTGCAACTGTCCATTCCCTCAGAAATCTCAACAGCCATCTCTGAACCAATATTTTTTGCCTCCCAGATACAATCATTTTGTTTCTGGAAAGAAGGTCCCAATGCCTCAAAAAGTTCATAGCCAGCACAAAAACTGAAAGGTGAACTCTGCATCTCAACACAATTAGACCTGATCGGTAGCTCTGGGTTTGCAAAATCTCGACGCATTTGCAGGCTCGGAAGTTCTGGAAAATTAATATCAGCATGATCTGGGAAAGCTGGAGACTCGAGATGTGCGTACGAACATTGGATGTGACCATTTGAGAACCTTCAGTCCTGACATTCTTGATGGATGCCGTGCAAATAACTTCTGCTATCTTCCCTGAATCCCCAACACCGTTCGATTCTCCAACATGTTTTGAGTTGTTAACAAACTCCACCTCTCCTTGTTGTTGTCTTTTAAGGATATTCTCACAACTTGAGGGAAGTAGAATATCATTCACAGAAATCGAGCATTCTGCACTTTCATGCATCTTCATTTTGAGATTTTTATTTGAAAAGCCTTCCCTTGGAGGCAAAATATGATCATTACTAACAGGCTCCCCAAGAGGTGAAACCAACTGAGACCACAAATTCACCTCATCCCCGTGAGCAGACCCTTTTACTTTAGCTAAGCAATGGCGAAAAGCTGGATGTGAAGCTCTTATGCATGTATCTGACTGAAAAGGAATGCAACGGCATAAGACATTAAGATGAAATTATTAATTAATGCAGCACTGATCTGCATGTAACCGTGTGTGTCGGGAGAAGGGGGTGATGAGAGAGAGGGAAAGACAGATTCACCAAAGAAGTATTCTTTAATGAGCTTGGGATACAACCAGCTAAGGAATCTTGCAGATTACAGAAAACATTTCTGATATTGTCAACCAGCTTCACATCCTCAGCAATCTGATTCAGTCAAAGATGAAAATACTAGGCATAAGTACAGGTTTAAGAGTTTCCTTCATACATCTTGACGACGAGTGACGGCTTTTTGTCATTTCATCAAATGAAAACCTCAATGATACCTAATAATACATCAGAGCTAAAATTCAAAAATACTGGGGTCTAGTTTTCTTGCCTGCCAATTAGACTATCTCAAAGTAGGTCATAGGCACTCAGACAACAATTGGTTGGAAATTAATTGAGTGTGTCACTGTGCGATAATAATAAGACAAAATGAATACTTATCCACACTGACAAAATGAATACTTTCTCAGTGTGCCTTGCATAAAATAACAGAATGAATCAAATGAAGATGGGAACTTGAGGTACAGTAAACATACCTTATGAAGAGAGCCTAGTTGTACGACTCCATGTGGAATGACAGCCACAACTGCAATGGTCTGTAAGCAAGAAATCTCATATTATATATTTTTGTTGATAAAATGCAAAGAGCATCCAGCACAAATACAATTTGAGAATCTCTTTTGGCAGAGTTGGAGACTGAAAACTCAGAATTCACATGAGCAGAAAGAAGCATGGAGTTTCAGAGGCCACAGTGGCTGATCCGAGGGAGCAAGTTGGGGGGGCCTGCTTTCCCCCCACAATTTTGACAATATAAATATGTCCGTGTATCACAATCCAGGGGCTGAAAATGGCACTCACGTTCTCAATTTAAATAAGGGTTCTCATGTGAACCTCCTCATAAATATATATATATATAGGGGTTGGTTATCGTGATAACTACATTTTTTCATGAGCCTACTGCACTGAACGTATAAAGTCACTGCACTCACCATGAAATTAACTGAACCCAAAAGAAAATGGAATTTTCTCCCCTCATGGGATTCAAACTATGGTCTTGCATTCATCCATCAAAGTGATGCATTCACCGTAGATCTTGGTGATCGAAGGGGTGAAAATAGTTCTCACATTCTCAATTTAAATAAGGGTTTCCATTTGAATCTCCTTCTAGTCTTCTACTTGGGTTTGAATCTCACGAGGGTCGAAAATTCCATTATTTTTTAGCGCAGTTAATTTCGCTGAATTTGCGATATACAACGGGATATTAATTTATTGCATTCGCGAATTCGCGACATACAATGCGATGTTAATTTATTGCACAATGCATACAATTTACTGCAGCAAATGTACAAAGTTACTAAAGCTCTAACACTTCTCACAATAAGAAGATTCTCATTTGAACCATTTCCTATGTGTGTGTGTTTATATATATTAAAATATTAGAACATTGAGAAATCATATGAAAGATATACAATCACAATAACTAACATATGAATATATTTCCTCCTATAACTTCTAAACTTGATCTATTTTCATACACTCTTGCACTCACCCCAAAACTAAAATCCTACGTCCATCATTAAATGGACGCCTGAAATTTAGTAACTCTAAACTCATTTCACTTAAGGCCTTCATGAAGCACTATCAAGCTTGCAGAGTTTCAGAAAAAGTCATCTTGATTAAATAACAAAGTAGACGTACAAAATTGAGTAGAATTAACTCTGCTTCCGTCAATCATGGTAAGAGATTTAACTCTGCTTCCATCAATCATCAAGTGCAGCAACAGATAAGACATGCCCATGTTGTTTCAACAATGTGTGAATTCAATTTCAACTCTTTGCTCTCAAGAGATTGAAATATAGCAAAGCCTAACTCAGACTCATGGCTCCTAGTCTTGCTAGAGAGCCCAGCACATATAATTTATAATAGATACTCAGATTATCAAACCTTAAAAACATTCACTATAAAGGCAAGCTCAGCAAGAAGATAATTATTAAATTAATACTTCAAGAAAAAATTCAAAAGCTTACTGGGGATTCTAGCGTCAGCCACTCTGCAGTGGAACCTTTGAACTAACCAGAGGTGGGAAGGCCCAGGGATACAGAGGGATCATTAAAATATACTATATCTCATGCATTAATGGTTCTTACAGTAGACGGTATTCTACTCCCACTCCATAACAGTAAAAAACCACAGTACGAAGCAACTCTAAAATCAAATCAAATAGGAGATGAAATCACCTTAATGCCAGCTGAAAACTGAGTTTGCCATGCACCATAATACTGGATAAGAGAAAGTCCCATTAGTAAGAATGACAAGAAATTTGAACATATTGCAGCAAGGAATAGACACTACTTGCTCTTCATCTACATTTTGTTGACATATTTCCATTTTAACAGTTACAGATACCAACAACAACTCCTCTAAAAGGTATGCCAAATCTCAATCTAACCACAAGATCTTGAAGTTCAACATAGGTTTCAATCTAGCCAGAGTTTTCCTTGTTCAGGTTTATTTACAATTACAACACTTAGCATCCAACAGAAAAATCCAGTCCATCCAATTAACCAAAGAGCTTTTACTTGAAGTAAGAAATAAACAGATAGCCAGATAACTAGACCCGAGGATATCTCTCATGAAATATGATAAGTTAACTCTCTCAAAAAATATTTCATTCTTATACTTAGGGTGACTAGAGGGGCAGAGCATGCATATTTAAGGTTCATGTTCTAAGTCCATAGACAGCAATATATATACCTCAGATGAGAAGGATGAATCAACAACATGCTGATCCGAAAATATCCATGAATGCTTCCCAGAAACTGCCACATGCCCAACAACCCTGCTTGAACAAAAGATTTAAAAATAAATAAATAATAAACAAGGACACAAGTGACCATATACTTGTGTATCTCTAGACATATATATGTATTTGTATTTTGTACAATACACAGATGTAGAAGAAACCATGACTTCTACAGGATTTACCTGTAGAAGAGCGGACAACAACAATGCTAAATGACGACCCACAAGCCATAGTTCATGTGTTTAACTTAAACTCTACCTAAAGAAGTAGATTTGAACAGGTAAAAGAGAGATAAGAAGTAGTAAACCATAAGCCTCATACCCTTCTCCAAGAGAATATACTTGATATGACATCTTTGCAACAGCTAATCCCAAAGGATCATGAGAATAAGAACCTTCATTCAGAGTACCTGCTGTTGAATTCTTGTCAGGATATTGGTTGCCTTCATAATAGGCATCCTCCCAAGTAAACATCCTGTAATATTTTGGTGCACATTGAAAAAGCCAAAATAATTTATACATTTAAAAAAGAATAATCAGCAATTCAGCATAATAGAATGAAAAGAATTAAACTCATAAAGGGCAGCATTTAATGAGAGATTTAGCAGTGATATTGACTCTAGAAAATCAACTGGATACGGAACATATTTCTCGTGAAATTTTGAGACGTAACAAAACCAAATTCAGCTGTAAATAGTTTTTCTTATTTTCTAATTAGCTTACATAAGTTTCTGAAGACAGGACCATTGCTTTTTCCATAATCTCCAATTTCACCATCCATGACGATTATTCCAACTAGCTTAGTTATTGTCAACTCTAAACTATTTAAAGGAAACAAATTCTTTATTTCATGAGCTATTTTGCAATTTATAAGCTTCAAAAGCAATGGTTGGAAAGCACAATTTTCATATGTTTCTAATGATTTTTTGTTTGTCTACTTAAAATTCCTCCAACCTCACAATGCATTGTAATCTCAGGTTATATAGTAAGTAACCTACCTTTTCCAGCAGGATAAAATACATAACCGCACTAGATATTTTCTTGTTATCAAGAATAAATGATTTCATAAACCAAATAGTATGAGAGAAGTAGATTGTACAGTGCAACATTTCAGGATGATTATACTACAAAATATATTCATTCACATCTAAGAGCAAAATAGGAGACTCACATCCTTGATCGATGCTTGAGCTTCCAAAAAACCACATATTTCCAACCAGTGTTGAAACACAAGCTCCTCAGTGCTTGTTGCAATTGGCTTGCCATGTTTCCTTCTCCCAGCCAATAAAATTCCTACCAGTAACACCCAACTCTAACCCAGAAAGAAACCCGAGAAACTCCCTATATCCACCCCCTTGTCGATGTGTAGTTCCAAATCTTAGCTTCCTCTGTAGGAACCTCTTCCAGCCTGTTTCCTTCTCAACCGTCTCTTTATAGGAGGTCCCACCGTTGGCAGCAACAAAATATCATCTTTCCCCATCCTCTCTCCCACTCCCACAACCATAAGCCAAACCTCACCAATCAAACAACAAACCTTCTTTGATCAACTCACAAACTTGCAACAAAAACCACTAAACAAAACCACGAGATTCCCGTCCTATACCCTCTCTTCGAATACCTTTGCATCTCCATATTCATATAATATCCTGAATTTTCTAACAGAACCCTCCGCCACAATCCAACAATAACAAAACTACATCAACTATAATCCATCAAGACTCTGTTATCGCATATCATACACGACAAAGAGCACTCCATCTGCAGATTCTTTGTACACGCATCTAACGATCGCTGAAGTAGAATTCAACTATAGAAATGAATTTATTTATTTATTTATCTTTTAAAAAAACAACAGAATTGTTTGAGATTAACTTAACAGTAAACTGCTTCGGATGAGTACCTTGGGCGCTCAGAGAAGAATCTCCGCAAAAGAGCTGAAATTGGTGCCATATTCGTTGCAATTTAAGGGAAAGTGGCGGTTGTAAAAGGGCAGCGTGTTGTTGAGCTGAAACGGTTTTCGTTTGGAACTCAAAAGGCTGTGCTGCTTATATAGCAAAAGTGAGAGTGAAAAACTAGAGCCTTTTTGTCGAATGTGGAAAGGAGTGCTGTCATTAAACTACGACGGGTGCGCGTCACGCACCATCCCACTTTTAGCCTTTTCGCCGCATACCTGTCAAATGTCCATTTTACCCTCATTCTTGTCCTTTTCCTCAATCCTCATTTTTGAGATTTCTACAATAATTTTCGAGTTCAACATTCAATAAATCAAGCAGCAGCAGCACAAAAATTGTGAGTTGTTTTGCTCTAGGCAACATACTTCCCCCCCTCTCATTTTATTTTCCTTTTTTATCTTATCTGTCTCATCAAAAATAACATTTACTTCACATTATATATTTACTTTATAAAATCATCTTTCTAAGTGATCTCTACTTATTTTACATTCTAAATACTTTCTTTTTAATTTTTATATTTAGATAAAGTGAGTTATTATCAACGAGGCAATAGTAGATGTGTCATAGTGCTACTTACTCAAATTACAAAGTAAGTTGATGTGCATGTCATTCGAAATGTTTCGCCTAACAACATTATATTCCCACAACCAGGTTGCTAGCTATGTGATTTAAGTAAGCATTAGTAGTGAAATTTTTGGTCATTATGACTTTCTCGTATCTTTTATGATCAACATAAGTACACATAATTAAAACTACTAGCGTTTGTCCTTATTTTATTTCAATAATGTAACGACAGCATATCTATCATCTTAAATTGCATAATCGAATGTGTATGTGCAACTGCATGACTAAACTTAAAAACTAGAATGGTATATACTGTCACCATAATTATATATGGAGTAGCGGCAGTAGCCTATCACTTCAAAAAATAATAAAAGAAAAAAAGTTGGAGTAGCATATGTTCTCATATTTGAATTTGTGAAGTGGTTTGTTAATGTTGGGGATTCAACTAATTTAATCGATTCAAGAAATCAAATACAATAAATTTTAGGGGTATATGTGTTTTTGGTTTTGCATATGAATATAAATTCTATAGTCAAATACATCAACTTTCATTTCTTTCTGATTTTGCATACGCTGAACATCTTTACCAAATAATACATTAATGTATTTTTGTTTTCTTGTAGTGGAATCTACTTAATGTCCAACTGCATAATCACCGAGGAATATATAAATTAGAAGCAAGTTAAAGGAGTTAGGTATTATATAGCTCAAAAGGAATTAATTTAGGGTATCATTAAGAGCATACAAGACCATAAAAATGTATTAAATGAAATAAATTTAGGGGTAGAAGAGAAACTTCTTAATTTTGGAAGATAAAAGCTTACATGCATATATATTTGTATTTGAAATAAGTTATAAAATAAAAAATCAAAATTAAAGGTTGATTTGGCGCAAAACCTCTTTGAACATAGTGATGACTTCCATGGATGCATGCTACATATGACGTCCGACTTGCAATCTACATGTTAATTTAAACTAATAAAAAAAATACAAGCTAGCTATTGACCAATTAAATTGAAATTTCCGACCTTTTTATGAGCTATAACAATGAGGTAGGATAATCCATCTCAACCTGAATTTTATTTTGAAGTGTGTGATTGTGAATGAGAAATTGGTAAGGAGATGAATAATATGCTGATTTATTTAAAAGTAAATTAAAGACTTAGGTTGAGGTGAGTGAAATCAGAAAAGTATACTTTGAATTGTGAGTCCTTTAGCTAGTCCACTTTTATGGCAAACAAAATGATTTATGTGGCAAGAAAATGCTTCTTATCTTGCCATCATCTACCAATCTTCCCTTCTATTAATCCATCAACTTACCCTCCAACAGACGGCCAAACTCCTTTTCATCAATCATTTTTACTACTAAAGTTGTCACACCTCACTACACCATTGTCCCCTTTTTTTTTTCCTTTCATTCCTTTGTACAAGTTTTTCTAAGGATGGCAATATTCATGTTTTATTGTAATATTTCACTACTTTTTACACCAACGAAAAAAAGGTACGTAGTTGTTGCAAATGATCATATAAAAATAAATTCAGTGCGGGAACTAAAAACAATTTGAACTGTCGATCTATGTATGATCTATGATTATTTTAGAAGACACATTGTAATACATAAAAAGCATTTTAGCATTGTTGTATATATATGTGTATATAAAAGCAATATTGTTTATGTGAAAAATACTATAATATACAAAAAGTGTATTTATTATGTTCTCATGCTAGGAATAATTTTTACAGGATCTCAACCTTGTAATTGTTATACTTAGGTGTGATTGTGTTTTAATTTGACTAAATTATAAGTATATACTTCTATGTAGTTGTTTGTATTTTGTAATGCGCTCAACTTACAAGTTGCAAATTCTGTCTCGGGTTGTAATGCGCTCAACATACACAAGTGGCAAACTTGAACTTATAGCATTTCATTCACAAATTTAGTCCACAAATTACATTTAGACGTCAATGTTATGTATATATGGGTTCGGTGGTGATTTAATATATACGAAAACTTGGGTGCAATCAGTTGCACTGTGCAACCGAATTCATCCGTATCTAAAATAGTGTTATTTATTCGGTTAGGATCATGATTTAAGTGAGGGTGCAACTCGGTTGCACCCAAGACCACCTCAACATATGATATGGTAGGAGAAATTATATATGAATAAGTTAGTATATAGTGTTGAATAAGTTGCTAATAATGATTTACAAGAAGCTTATTCAACACTATATATATTGGCTTATTCGTCATTCTCATTTCTCACAAAAATAGTCATTATCACCATATATATATATATATAATGATTCCAATGAGATTTCTCATATATGGTGAGATCTCAGATTGATTTGTAGGTGTTGATTTAATGTATTCAATTATTGATATTTACCTGAAGAAGAAATTTTTTTACCTGGATTCGAATTCTGAAGGGAGCGAAAAATTTACTATTTTTTTAATATTGTTATTCATTATTCTCACTTCTCACAAAAAATAGCAATCTTACTACTAACATAACCCTATATATGTGTGTGTGAGTGGGGTTGAGATCCTGTAAACTCTAGTCCCCCCATAATACCATAAATCTTCATATTTATGCATAATGTTAAACAAAAATATGTATAATATTAAACACGAATATGTGTTTATTAATTATATATGCATATTTGAATTCATACATGCATATTCCAAATATGAATATAAAATTCATAAATACATATTTTTGTAAATTAAGGGTCTGATTCGTTGCCAAATGATTTGTGGGATACGTTTAAGTTTGCAAAACGTTTTCTGGTAACTGATTTCTGTCATGTTCAGTGTGAAGGAAATAGTGCAGCTCATACGTTAACTCAGTTTGCTAGAATCAATTAAATGTAATGATTTGGAAGTTGAAATTTTTTCCATGATTTTTGAATATTGTACATTCCGATATTTAACGTATAATCTTTTTTCACCTAAAAAAACATCATGCATAAAAAGAAATTTACGGTACTATGATAAACTAAGGATTTATATGATTCACTTACAACATAGATATAAAACAAACATTAAAGTACTATGATAAATTACTGTATGTAATACTTGGTTATAATTCTTGGTTTTCCAAGTGAAAGTTACAATTTTTGCGGCATTTGAGAATGATTGGGTAGACCAGCTCGCCAGCTGTTGGAGGTGGAGCTGCTTTAGCCCACTTTTCATATCCCTTTTCGTTTTCATGAATTGTATAATTTTAATTCTTGCTAAATGCTAACTAACATTAATATTGCATGTAATTTCATGTATTGCGTATTACCTTTGTTTATTTTTCGAAAATCGAGTTTATAAATTTGAATATTTGTGAACCAAGTTGGACTAGAATATGTATTATTGGTCAAATTCCATAAAATTATACTTTTATATGGGTCCAAATATAATTAAACACCAATAAAATTATTTTATATCAATTTGAAGCCGATTATAAATGCAACCTTTTTACTCTTAACTTTTAAAATAATCTTACACGTTTTCTCTGATGATTTTATTGGTAATATTGTATATACGCGAACATTTGAGAAAAAAGAGCACCAACCTAAAATTACCTAATTGAGCTTAAATTAATTACTAGATCCAGATTTAAAAATAATCAAAATGTCAAGCCAAATATCGAGTATATTAGCCAATTTTTTAATTTCAACCCTGGCGTGTATTACGAGTGATTATAGTGGAGCAATTTGGGTTTCTATATAGATATAACCAAAATATAACACGTTTGAACAAAGATTTGATGCGTTTGTAGTGGTTTTATATTGATTTAATTTTAAAACTAATTTTGCAAATATATATCTTTGTTGCACAAGAAAATTTTGCTAGAGTCAATACCTCTTGTTTAGCAAATAACTAGTACACCCATTCGTGCAATGCACGATCAACGTCGAAATTAAACGATATATTTAAATAATAAATATAATTATTAAATAAAATCAAAATATAAATAAATATGAAACATGTTTAAAAATTAAAATAAAATAATTCATGTCAATTACTCAATAAAATCCTGAATTTGAAAATATAAATTTTCAACTTTGTATAAAATTCAATGATAATTTCAGTTATTAAATAAATTTAAAAATTATTCGATGGTGAAAATTAGCATTACACATTATTATTATATGGTATTACATGTCATCATAAATAAATAAATAAATATTTTAATGCACAAACATAAATAAAAAAGTCGTAAAATTTTAACGAATAGGGATAAAATAAAATATTTTAAATTTTAATTTTTTTTCATAAATATTTGTTTTAAATTTATTTTTTCATGATTTTTATACTATATTAAATTTAAGAAGCATATTTTAGAAAAGAATTTTACTATATTGAATATTTTTTCATGAATCAAATTTAACTTTATTTTACAATATGTAGATTTTAATAAATTAGATTTAAATAAGCTTAACAATTTTAGAATTTTAATTTTAATAGTGCAATATTATTTCATCGTTGATGCGCTTTATATTTACTTATTTTTGTGTATGTTTTTGTTAGATATTGAGTATATCAAAAATATATGTGGAGGTGGTGCATATATCTTTGAAAATTTATATGAAGGTTTGTGTTTTAAAAAACGCATGCTAGTGATGAAATGTGCAAATTTGTAGTGATACATGCATGATCCTGTTTGTTTGTTTGTTTATTATTATTATTTTTTTAAGAATGCAGG
>NC_080387.1:1589777-1769817 GCF_028751815.1 Salvia miltiorrhiza | reverse complement strand
GCGATGAAACCACGAAAATCGGCGCTCACAAACTGCCCGAACTCAGTCCTCCTGATATATCGCGGCACCAGCGAAGCCGCCCAGTCTTGCCACTCGGGTGGCAGCTGTGGAATCAGGTGAGTAATAGCATCAGCCTCATCTATCCCGTGGATACTAGCCTTCAACCAACAACGGTGGTAATGCGCTAGAAGCTCTCCAAGAGTATCGCCCTCTTTCAGTCCAGTAGATCTGAACCAACGGCGCATCGCCTCACTATATCGTCTCTGTATCGCTGCCTCTTCTCGACTTCATCCTCGTTTGGTACGGTAGGGCATCGGCTATACTATCCTCAACATCTCCCCTCGTATTCCACATCAACTGCCTCGTATCAGAATTCATCATCTTAAACAATTTCGTCATTAAAACAATACATGACTCATTAGTGAATCAAACTCAGCTCTCAACAGGAAAGCAACAAGAAACAACATCAACCTCTTACCTCGTTAAGCCGGAGGAGATGGGGTGCTGAGGTTCTGTTTTGAACTGACTCTCTCAAATTAGCGTAAGAATTCAAATTAGGCTAGTACTCAATTTTTAAAGAGTAGAAGCAATCAAAGGTTCGACATAGTCAAGCAATAGACTCAGAGCAGATGACCTGCTCTGATACCACCCTGTCGCAGCCCGATTCCCGACACTAGTGATAGTGGGGTACGAGTATCGATACGACTATTTTTAAAAGAATAAAACATAAGAAGAATAGGTCGAACATCAAGCGGAAGCTCGCATCAAAAGGTGTTAAGGAAATCATCATAAATGAACCCAAGGGTAAAATCGTCAATGTCGTTATAACTTTTTAATTATCAGGAATTTCACGGACAAAAACAAAACGGGTATCGCTCATTTTTCGTAAGGAAGCATAATATGCAGAGTATCGCAGCAAAAAGGCGAACCGATTATATGTATGAAGACACATAACCGTGAGTATATTACTTGATCTCAAAAGAAAACTAAGTATCTCAAACATCAAGACTTATTTATCATAAAGGCGATAATAATATGAACACATTGATTGAAACGTTCCCCCACCAGCACCAGACCAATCTCACTCCTTGCTTAGCCTGCACATTTAAAAATACATGCAGGGCGTGAGTACATAATACTCAGTGGGCAAACGCCGAAAAACAAGAAAGGTGCTCTTAGAGCTATAGGTTTGAAACTTACCACATCTCAGCAATACACAGAAATAAGATTAGCGTAAATGAATCTGTGCATGCAGTTTTCATAATCCTGATATCATAAAGAAACGATAGCGCTATCAAAGTACTCATCATGTATGTACCACATCTACAACTCATCATCATCATAGGTACCGAGAAGTAGGCCTCCCTCTCAAGTACCGTGACCGGCCGACCCGAAGACGGCTCGCGGTCACCTCTGTGCACATTAGCCCTGGCAGGATAGCTATCAACTGCTCAGGACCCGAATTCGTCTCATCTCATCAGTAGAGGGTAACATACAAGCTCAACATCAAAAATTGGCAAGTCAAACAGTTCTCAAACATCATTTATCTCAAATCATTTGATAATCTCATAACATCATTAAATCATTTTAGAAAGCTCATATGATATACGTATACTCAAAATATTGCCCACCTGAAGACCTTACTCACAGTCTCCCGTCAAATCGGAGTTACTTACTTCCTTGCTCTGCTCGTGTCTTCAGGGATTATCATCATCATCGAAGGTTCATGTCATAAAATGAATCTCGATTAGTAACTCATTACTAATTCCAATCTCATCTCAACTATAACTTTTCACTCAACGTCTATTTACTTATTAAACTCAACCCTTTGGTATACTCGGCTTCTAAGGATTCACACGTCCTATTATCGACTTAACTCTCAACTTGGCTCAAATTCATAGCAATCAAGCACATAGACAAATATAAACACTTAAGCATATGAAAAACACACATAGACAAGTCAAAAACAAACTTCACTCTGCACTGACTCAACTTTAAAACCTCACCAGACTCTGTACCGAACTCCCCTGGAGTCGTAACGTATACCAAAAGAAACCTCTTCGAGTCTAGTTTCATTTAAAAAAAAGTAGGATAAAAAACTACAAGTATTTTAGGAGATATGACTGTTTTACTACAGTCTATCATATTTGGCAGTTTTTAGCAACCGAAAAGTTTGATTTTTGAAAAATAGTAAACGTTGTCAAAACAGTCTGAAATTTGGTGGGTACTTAGATAAGACACTCAGGTCTCAATCATAAAAAGTCCTAATTTTTACTAAACTAAATTCTTTGAAAATTTATAAACACATATGAATCTTTAATCTATTCATAGATCTTTCATTTTTAATCAATTAATCTCACATATAAACCATCAATTTACATATAAGGGCATATATACACATATCCCTAATTTTAGTAAACTAACTCACATCAAAATCATCCATTGACATCATATACCCAAATTACTCCATCAATCATCATCATATACATCTCATGGACTCATTTACATCATCAATTCATCATTTAACTCATCAACTCAAAAGTTCCCAATTTTGGGTGAACTAAACTCATCCGATTTTTACATATCAAAGCATAGCTTTTCAAAACACACATCAATCATCACCAAACATCACATAGATCACTTTTCTCACCCCAATTCAAGGAAAGAAGAAGAAAATTTTTTGAAGGGTTGAAGACCCATTTGATCGAAAATTTAGAAAAATGAAGGGGGTGATTTTCTTGCTTCAAACTCTCAAGAATACTCACATACAACATCCTTCAAGCAAGATTTAAGGAAAAACATGGTCACTTACCCAAATTCTTACCAAAGTTCACACTTTCTCACTCTAACTTTGGAGCTCTTCTTCAAGGATTCTCTTGATTATAAGTGGCTAGAATGTGTTTATGGAAGATATTAGAGTGGGTTGAGGTGTTTGGTAATATTTTTGGAAGCTCCGAAGGTTTTCATCAATGGAGGAAAATGGTGGAAATGAGAGCTGAAGGAGATGAGTGTTGGGCGAAAATGATGAGTGAGGGAGAGAGAGGGCCAAAAATTGTGAAGTGAGGGAGAGAGAATTTGCTTTGCAAGATTGTAATTGATCTTGTGAATCTTTAAAGGAGATTTTGAAATCTTATGAAATATTTGGCAATTAATGCCTTGATCTCTCTCTCACTCTAATCTTTACACTTCTCTCTCTAATCTCTACACTCTCAATCTCTACTCTCTCAATCTCTACACTTAGCAATTTGAGTCATTTAAACAGATGGTAGGGAAATTAAAATAAAGTGTGAGAAGGGTGATTAAATAAAAATCACAATAACTAAGGAAATGTCACTCACTAATAAAATACCATAGTATAATTATTCATGTGACCAAATAAAATAATTATAGCACTAATACTAGTGCACTCACTCAATTATAATATTCCTCCTCATAGGAAAAATAATTTAAAAAAAAATTATGCTTGGAAAAATTTCCATAAACCGGCATCATTCGGTTTCTCGATAAAAATAAATCGCACTTTCTTTGGAAACTTAATCAAAAATCCAAGTGCTAAGGTCTCAAATAAAAATCATAGTAACTTGGTCATAATGACACACGTAACAGAAATCACATAATCAATCAGTCACGTAATTCACATAACATCACATCAAAGCAGTCGGCAAACACAAACAGACTAAACGTCTCTCTCTAACCGACTATTTTCATCGAGATTCTCACTCTTTCTTTCTCGACTCTATTTCCAACTTATTATTCCTATTTTCTTAATAGGACAATCAAACTCTGATAATTCGGTATCCGGTAATTCTATTCCCGGTAGTTGGAAATAAAATAAAATCTCAGCTCAATTCAATCAACATCTCTATCTCAACCCATTTCTCAAATCTCATCATTCCAACTCTATCATCGGTTTATTCACTCGTATCTCTCTTTAAAAGACAATCTGTCTTGTCTGCTCATAAAAAAAAATTTCGTATTTCGACATCTCAGTACTCTCATTAGTGTTAAGACACTATTTCTCAACATAGGGAAAAGTACGGGGTGTTACAAAGGCATAGCCCGATTTTCATGCACTGAGAAAGACACCGACTCCCCCAACACTGTCATTTTAATAGTTCCATGTTTGACATCAATCAACGTGTTAGTGGTCGCCATAAATGGTCTTCCTAATAGTAGAGTGTGATCCTTACCATTCTCATGCACATCTCCAATCTCAAGCACGACAAAATCAACGGGTACAATCAAACCCCCGACTCTAACTAAAATGTCCTCTACTATACCACGGGGGTACCTAACGGACCTATCAGCAAGTTGGAGGCACATGCGAGTAGATTTTAAATTACCTAACTCTAGTTGTTGAAAAATAGAGTAAGGCATCAAATTAATCCCCGCCCCCAGATCTAACATACCTGTGGCTTCCTTACCATTTCCCAAAGCAATATTAATCACAAAGCTACCTGGATCTCGTTGCTTTGGTGGTAAGGATTGCTGCATGATGGCGTTCGCTACTTCCGAGACCAACACCTTCTCATTGTCGCTAAATCTTCTCTTGTTAGAGCCAAATCCTTGAAGAATTTTACATATGCAGGCACATTTCTGATCACATCAAGAAGAGGTAAATTCACATTTACCTTGGCCAACATATTGTAGAATTCCTCAAACTGTCGGTCCTGCTTCTCATTTCTCAGTCTGTTTGGAAAAGGAACCGATGGTCGATAGGGTGTAGTAGCTTTGTGGAGCTTGACCTCCTTCGCCTTCTCTCCTTCCTGTTGCTGGTCTACCTTCTCTCCATCAGTCGGGCTGGTCAGAGCGGAACTCGGCAGCTCTGGTCTGGGCTGGGCCAAGCTCAGCAACTCTGGCGAAGTGATTCCTCTGCTCTGGAGATTGACTTCGCTGGCCTGGCTTTTGATTTCCCTGGCCTGGCTTTGTTCCGCTGCTCTGGTGAAGGTAGAGCTTGGCTGCTCTGCTCTGGTCTGTGCAGGAACATCCACTTTGTTATCCACCTTCTTACCACTGCGGAGAACAGTTACAGCTAGAGCTTGATGCGGCTGAGCAGGTTGGCCATGAAACTTCCCGGGCTGTTGTTGTTGTTGGATTTGATTTAAAGTACCGGAAAGTTGCCCGACAGTTGTTTCAAGCCTTTTTATGGTAGATGCTTGAGACTCTATATTCTGCTTCGTCATCTCCATATTTTGCTTACTAATTTCCATGAAGGCTTGCAAGGTATCCTCGAGAGATGTTTTCTGTGGTGGAATGGGCTGTGCACTCTGCTGCGGAGCTGATTGTTGGTGTTGGTATAGCGGTCTATATGGTTGAGAGGAGCCTTGCTGCGGTGGGAAGTAAGGTGGTTGTTGTTGGTAGCCTACTTGGGGTGGTCGACGGTATTGATTCCCCCCAAAGTTTTGATTTCCCCATCCAGCGTTCGGCTGATTTCTCCATCCTCCAATAACATTTTGTTGGCCTTGATTCATGTTCTGCCCATAAGGTCTGCTTGGCCCTTGATTGTAGCCTTGAAATCCTTGTGCCGCATAGACCTCAGCTTGTCCTTCCGGAGTAAACTCTCCCATTCTATGGCACTCATTGGCTCCATGGCTGAAATCTCCACATATACCACAAGGCTCAACGTACTGCAGGGCTGGATTTAGCGTGGCTGACATCGGCAGAACTGGATTTGGCTGAGCTGGCATCAGTGGCGTTGTCATCGGCAGAGCTGAATTTTCCTTCTTGTCCATCGTAAGATGCTGCACTTGTCTCACAAGATCGGCTACTTGCTTCTGCAGCTCAAACTGGTTTGTCACGGCACTAGCCTCCACTCTCCGTCCACGGACTGACTTTTGTTGGGAGCTCTCGGCCAAAGTCTTGAAAATCTCTTTTAGCTCTGTTGCCGTCTTCCGAGCTATGTTACCTCCTGCCGTGCTATCCACCATAAATTGGGCAGTTTGCATTAACCCATCGTAGAAGAACTGCATCAACATAACATTGGTGAACTGATGTTGAGGGCATTGACGGATGAGTTCTTCATATCTCTCCCATGCTTCATGCAATGGCCCGTCCGCTCCTTGTGTGAACTCCATTATCCTCGTTCTTAGTTCCTGCGTTTTGTGGCTTGGGTAGTATTTCAACATAAATTTTTCACAAGCAGCTCCCCATGTAGTGATAGAGTTGGGCGGCAGAGATAGCATCCATGTCCTCGCCCGGTCCTTAAGTGCATAGGGGAAGCACTTGAGCTTGAGTTGATCCTCTGTGAGAGTAAGCAGAGGAATCATTTGCACTTGTGTGCAAAAATCTCGGATGAATTGCAGAGCATCCTCGCTTGGCATCCCGTGGAACACCGACAGCAAATTCGAGTCATTGGGTTTGAGATTGTAGTTTCTCACAGCAGTGGGGAGCACGATTGCCGACGTGTTGGTATCTCCGATTACCGGCCTGGTGAAGTCTCCCATGTATTCCATGTTCTGGGCCATCTCTTTCTTTTCCTCGTTTAAATTCTGCTTAGTGCAAAAATTGGCAGAGCTGGCCTCTTTCTCCTTAGTGTGTTCTGCCGTGGCTGTGGTCTGCTCTGTATCGGCAGAGCTGGTGTCCTCCTTAGCTGTTCTGAAGGCTCAGAGTCAGAGCAGGTTGGCGAATTTAGTTCCTCCTCTCCTGCGCTCTGCTCTGGTAGTTCAGAATCAGAGTCAGAGAAGAAATCTTCAGTTCTGTCACGTGTTTCTCTGTCAGAGCTGGAGTTAGAACCGTCTGCTCTGTCGTCCCCGATCACTCCCTTACAGCTATTCTTCCTGAAAATCCCTTCGCTCGTACTATGCAAAGGAGACACCAATTTGCCTTTAAGACTACGACGTCCCTGCATGCACAACACTGAACAAACGGATTAAACGCACCGAGTGGAACAAACGTAAAAACAAAAACGAGAAAAAACTGGAAATTAAATAAAGCAAGTAAAAACGACACAACTAAAACGCCTAAAACTCTCCCCAGCAACGGCGCCAAAATTTGACTCAACCTAGAACACCTCTAGTTTGACTTGCAATAGGACAAGGACATTCTAGTGATGGTAAGCTGACCCAGTGTCATCTCTCAAGGAAAGTCTTTAAGGGCTTTTAGTAGTATCGTAGGAAAAAGCAATAAAAGAAAGCAATAAAGAGATCGATTATTAAACTAAAACTTAGAATGAAAAACTTAATTAAAAACCGAACTTAAAATTAAACTAGGCGAATTAAACTATTAAACCCTAGGCAAGATTTTAAAGAACTTAAATTAAACCTACTTAAGAAATTAAATACTTGTAAATTTAAAGACTTCTAATCTAGGCGTAAACTAAAGTGCATAATTTAAATTGCATAATTAAAAAGAAAGCATAAACATAAACGAAAAGCATAAACATGATTAAACAGAAATAAATTGAATTGAAATACGAAATACCGTAAACGTCTTGAACATGTAATTGTGTCACTCAATCACAATCCAAGAAACTAAACTAAAAACTAAATTGAAACCTAATTAAAAATCGACACTATGAAATCAATTAAATTCCTAAGCTTTGGATGTCAACAGATCTCAAAGATGGCGTCTAAAACTAGGGCAAGGGATTGATGTTTTACAATGAAAAGTATGGCCCTATTTATAGACTTCAAATCCTTCTGGATCACGATGGAAGTTGCCATGCAATGTAGAACTCTAAAGGCAATAGAATCGTGCAAAAGAAGGTAAGTCCAGCTGTGACACGCTCTACAAGTCATCTCCACCCTAGCGGAAATCGCGGCTCTTGCCAGCGAAATGGCTTCCGCTCTGGCTATCGCCAGCGGAATGGCTTCCGCTCTGGCTTTCGCCAGAGGAATGGTGATTTCTCTGGCTATTGCCAGAGGAACGGTGATTTCTCTGGCTTCTCGATTCCGCTGTAATGGATTTCTATCCCCTCTGCTCTGACTCTTGATTCCTCAGGTGATTACTTGGCTACACTGGCTTCTTGATTTCGCTGACTCCAGAGAAATGGTGATTTCTCTGACTCCAGAGAAATGGTGATTTCTCTGTCGTTTGATTCCTCTGCACTTATGATTCCAGCAGCGAAGTGATTTCTCTGGCGCTTCCGCGCTCGCTTCGATTCCTCTGGCGCTTCCTCACTCGCTTCGATTCCTCTGGCGCTTCCTCACTCGCTTCGATTCCTCTGGCGCTTCCGCGCTCTCTTCGATTCCTCTGGCGCTGGAGCATTTCTCTGGCTTCCCATTTCGCTGCTCTGGCAAGCGGGGCTTTGCTTCTCTTACATGCCAGAGTATGCACAAAAACACGATTCTTAGCCCAAACTCTCCAAAATTTGCACTCTTCATCTCGAGAACCTAAATCTCCTGCAAAGCATAAAATAGACCATAAAATGCACCAATTTCCAGAAGATTTAACTTAAAATATGCACATGCAAACCCTTAAAATTAGAACAATTAAGCATAAATCACTGACTATTCCAGCTCTGCCGCTGGAGGACAGAGCAGAAATTCTTCGAACAGCTCTGAACAGCGCCCCAGCTCAGAACAGCACGTACCAGAATTGTGCTAAGGAGAAACTGATGTGCACCAGCCCGGAAGAGGACAAAATTATACAAAATTTTCTTGATAACTTGCAGGATGAGGAAGCCATTGAAGATCAGTTTTTGGCCAAGCTTCCAATCGACGTTAATGCCTTTCATGAGGTGCCAACTACCGTGAAAGAGGATGCAACCGTTGTGGAAGAACGGGCTGATGTGCTGCCATGCAAGGATGGTACCGTGCTAAGAGTGCAGAGTGTACCACCTTTGGAAGAGAAGAAAGAGGAGAGATCTCGACATAACTCTTGGTTCGAGAGAATGATGAATGCGATGAGCTCTGCTTGCTCATTAAGAGGACCCGCAGCTGAACTGGAGGATGATGTGCTTTCACGAGGACTAATTCAGCTGACGTTTCATAGCGATTTTGGTTAAGGGATCCTCTAAAGTCGGGCTGGAGACTTTAACTCTAGCGCTTGGTGGGAGGCAACCCACCGTGGTTTTCGTTTTTGTTTTTAGTTTTTGTTGTTCTTTGTTTTCCGTTTTTTTTTTCTTTCCTAAATTTTGGTTGCTTGCGCGGATACTATGATTTTGGAGGTTTTCATGTTTTCAGCGCTGCCATCTCTACTCTGCACAGACCGCGAATTCCCCTCTTCACCACCTCGCACGATGCTTCAGTTTCTCAATGCCGATAATCAGGGACATTTTCTTAACTCTTCTTATTTCTTTTGTGCCCTGGGGACATGGCATGCTTTAAGTGTGGGGGGGTGTTTTATTGCGATTATGCTTTCAATTGGGCGAGATTAGCCTTTCTATGCTTAGTTTTTGGTCTCGAATCTTGCTAGTTTGTATGAATTTGTGGAAGAGAATAAGGTTTTCGATGAGAATTTCGGGTTTGTGTTCGTTTGGTGGTTATTCTTGTTTTACTCTTGATATATGTTTCTTATTTATGCAAAGAATTTGAGTTTTGTTGCAACACGATTGTAAGAAAGTAAAACGTGATTTGTCCGGTAGATGCTAGAAGGAGTGTTGTCATTGTGATTGCCTACGATCGTATCTTATCTGTGAAAATGTTGGACGAATTGCCATCTTCAAAATTGACAGCTCTGAAACATCTGGCCTGTTCTGAAAAGTGACAGCTCTGAGTCTCTGCTCCTCTAGTCTAACTATGAGCATGGGAAACCACGTGAAAAGACTTTGGAGTACATCCAAATGGTTTTTATTTCATGAATTATGGCTCAACTGTCGAAAATCTTAAGTACACAAAGTGTGAAAAATGGTGATATTGATTATAAAGGTGATCACATTAGGGAATTCACTTCTAGCGGAGAATTGGGTCTGATCGAATTACTTACATTACTGTTTTGTTGCTTCTTAAACTTTGAGTTACTTGCATGATCGAGAGATGTGTGTTGATTGTAAAATTTTGAATTGACTTTGTGAATGTTTGGATGGAAATTAGCATTGTTGAAATCAATCTCTTCCTAGGATTCATATGGATTTTGCTTGAGGACAAGCAAAAGGCTAAGTGTGGGGGGGTTGATTTATGCTTAATTGTTCTAAATTTTGGGGTTTGCATGAGCTTTATTTCAAGATAATCTTCTGGAAATTGGTGCGTTTTATGGTGTATTTTATACTTTGGAGGAGATTTAGGTTTTCGAGATGAAGAGTACAAATTTGGAGAGTTTGGGCTAAGAATCGTGTTTTTGTGCATACTCTGGCATGTCAGAGAAGCGAAGTCCTGCATGCCAGAGCAGCGAAATGGGAAGCCAGAGAAATGCTCCAGAGCAGAGCCGACATCTCCAGAGCATAGAAGTGCGCCAGAGCCAGAGCAGCGAAATCACCAGTCAGAGGGGAGAAAGCCAGAGCAGCGAAATCAATCGCCAGAGAAGTCATATGCCAGGCCAGCGAAATCAAAAGCGCCAGAGGAATCGAAGCGCCAGAGGAATCGAAGCGCCAGAGGAATCATAAGCGCCAGAGAAATCACTTCGCTGCTGGAATCATAAGTGCCAGCAGAATCATAAGTGCCAGCGGAATCACCAGTCAGAGCAGAAGCCGTTCCGCTGGCGAGAGCCGCGATTTCCGCCATAGTCGAGATTATTTCCAGAGCGCGCGTCACAGCTGGACTTACCTTCCTTTGCACGATTCTATTCCTTTTAGAGTCCGGCTTTGCATGGCAACTTCCATGGTGATATAGAGAGATTTGAAGTCTATAAATAGGGCCATACTTTTCATTGTAAAAATAATACTTTGCCCTAGTTTTAGACACCATCTTGGAGATCTGTTGGCATCCAAAGCTTAGGAATTTAATTGCTTTCTTAGTGTCAATTGTTGATTAGGTTTCAATTTAGTTTTATTTAGTTTTTATTCTTGGATTGTGATTGAGTGACACAATTACACGTTCAAGACGTTTACGGTATTTCGTATTTAAATTCAATTTATTTCTGTTTAATCATGTTTACGTTTTCCGTTCATGTTTATGCTTTCGTTTTAATTATGCAATTTAAATTATGCACTTTAGTTTCACGCCTAGATTAGTTGGTTTTTAATTTACAAGTATTTAATTTCTTAAGTTAGGTTTAATTTGAGTTGTTTAGATTCTTGCCTAGGTTAAGTTTAAATTCAAGTTTAATTTAAGTTTAAGTTTAAGTTTCAGTTTTTAAATTCAAACTCTTTACTGCTTTCTTTACTGTTTTTCCTGCGATACAATTAGAAGCCCTTAAAGACTTTCCTTGAGAGATGACACTGGGTCAGCTTACCTTCACTAGAATGTCCTTGTCCTATTGCAAGTCAAACTAGAGGTGTTCTAGGTTGAGTCAGTTTATCCATAATTTTTCATTAGCTAGTATTCCACTTCTTTGGTCCGATGACGATAATCATACATATTAAAGAAACAATGTAGTCAAATGGCCATAATGAAGATTGAAAATCAATTTTTGGCCCCTAATCTTAAAACATCAAAATATGGCCATTAATTAGGTCGATCGTATGCCTAATTTGCCCCTTTTACTCGGCTGCTGGGGTGATTGCGCGACGGCTGGATGATTGCGCGGCCGCTGGAAGCTTATGTGTGAGTTGCGTGCGCGCGGGGAAACGCCAGCGCCCCTTGCGCGTATGGCACTAATAGTGCCATAAGTGCCATACGCATCATTTTATTACTTGGTTTTATTTTGGATTTCCGTTGGCACTTATGGCACTAATAGTGCCATAAGTGCCAAAAGCACCATTTTAAACACTTCCCCGTTGACACGCACCTGTCGTGCGGTGCGAGCAAAATACTTGTGTATGCCCAGGATAGACTATACACGCTCCTACGTCTCACAACAAGAAACAAGTCTTAGTGGTAAGTGTAGGGTCGAATCCCACAGGGAGTGATGAACCACTTTGTTCTTCGACGACAAACTGAGGTGTCACTGGTCTCAATCTGTATACTCTACATAAGAAATTAAACAAGATCAATAATAACAAATGGGTGAGGTTGTTCGGTTAGGTCATAACTGTTGCCAACATTTGTTTCGGTCATAGGCATACTGATGATCCGTCCATGATCCATATAAACTCAAGGCGTGGCCCAAAGACATTGGGGCGTTTCAAGAGGTTATACTTCACATTTGGGATGGCTGAGTCCATTGTAGTCACTTGGTCCAAAGGTCACATAATCCCCGGTCACAAGGCAGTGCTTCACTTCTCCTTAGATGGTAGTCATACCCGTTACTCACCAAGTATGACCCTCACCAACCTTCTCTCCTGAGGTCCCCAACTCTGCACTTTGAGTGACACATGCCTCTTGGACACAACCATTTCCAGCTTGTTAGCCGACCAGTCATAGACATGCTACGGCGCAGAAGTTACCTTCCTCGTTTGATAACCATGGCTTGATGCCTAGTCACAGTTGGTGGATAGTCTCTAGAGAAGCCCAAGACTGAGGAAGGACAGTGTATCCCATCAATCCTTTCTCCACCTTCCGGATCTACAACGCCTTTTGTTGACGCTGCTTAGCTACTCGGTCTTGGGTATACCGGTTGTCACGCCCTGGTATACCCTAGCCTTTGCTTGACACAGACAGTGTTTTACCGAACGAAGATCACCCGTTAGGCCCCTACTGTCCATGGTTCCGAACAGATCCTTCCGAAACCACGAGACTCAATCGAAATAACAAATGCCTCACGAATGTTTACATGTTGACAACAATTATTTCCACCCCTAAAACCTCACCGAAGGAACTACTCACACATAGCAGAATTCATAAATGCAAAATGAATTAAACACATCATATAACAAAAGGAAAATACTTGAATAAGAGAAATAATACCTAAGGCCACGAGCCTTAATCTTGTTCGAATTGAAAAATGGAAAAATGATAAAGTACTGGAAATGTAAATTGTTTTGAATGCCACGCTCGACAGGGTTTAGAGTAATAAACTAAATAAAATAAAAGTTCAGTCGGGCGAAAAAACTCCTTCACGCAGATCGTCTTCAACCTTTTATACTGCCAAACGGTGGAGGGCTAACCCTAGCTGCGCCAGCTTCATTTCTTCATCGAGATCTTCTTTCCTTCTTTAGCTCAATCCTTGATTGATCCGATTGAAGATAGCTTCTAGCTGCATAATGTAGTCAACCTTTCCCCCTTTTCAGATTCTGCCAGCTCCTTCTTCGTTCTTCTACATCCTTCCTTCAAATCTTCGGGATCCACTTTCCTTACTTGGCTTCGGCTGTCTGCTTCTCCTTGTAGTGGTTAGACGGATTGCTTCTTTCAGTTTGACTCATACCACGTGGGTTGATTCGGGTTCCCATACCCCAAGTTAGACTTGAGAGGTACTGCGCCTAGGGTCCATGCTGGTAAACATAACATTGCAATCTGGGGTTGGTAATACCCATTCCGACCACATTTCTTCTGTTTCCGATCCACTGGATTCTTCTTCCTTAACAACAAGATTTTCCCTCGGATGGACCTGAACTGACACAAACAAAGAGAAAAATAGGGCCAAATGGCCCAAAAGTCGAAGACGCATCATACCTACACACTTAAACCATACTTGCCCTCAAGTATGTGGGTAGATTCACAGAAGACACGGACGAAAAGATGAAAGGAAAGAAACAAAACTTCAAGACACGAAACTTGCACCAACATCAGGTTCAGATCGTACTAACATGCATCATTCAGTTTAGTCTAAACCACAAACCAAAGAGTAATGAATATGCATATAGTGCGATAGTAACTTCTCTCTCTCTCTCTCAAGTGCATAGCTAAGTGTATACACTCTTACTTTGCTGTAGTTCTTCTATGAGTTTGATTGAAAACTACAAGTAAAGCACACTAGCATGACTCATCAGAGGGTCTTTCATTTTGTTGTAATGGGGTATACGGAGCAAAGGTGAGATATATAGTTCAGTGGCTAATTCAGTATCACCCATACCCAGCATATTTATTCAGTAAAACCACAACCAACTTTTTATTCCCCTGTTTTACTAGGGATCAATCTTTCTTCGATTTTAGGCAACTTTTATCATCAATTTTTTTGTGCCCAGATTTTCTTTCTTCTCTTCAATTCCTTATTTACCATTTCGTGCACCACAACAATTCTTCCTTTTAGATATAATCTTATCAACAAAAAGGCTCAAGAAGGAATAAGTTCGGCTCAAATTGGCATAACAAGGGGTTTTATCATATTTATCAACAAAGAAAATTATGGGGCCCTAATCAAAGAAATGTGCCCTAATCATGCAAGTCATTACTAGCAGTAGAAGTTCTCAAACAAAATCCAGATTCCCTAGTCCAACAAAGTCTCACCAGAAATACGCAATTCTTTTTTTTTCAAATATGGCTCTGTTCTCACAGGTGAGGTACTATCTGTAAGCTCACAACTACTATCATGCACATCATACTCATCCACCAATTCAGACCACAACCAAAAATCAGCATGCATATTCTCATCACCATTAAATAGTGCAAGTAAGACTCGACTCAAACGAAGACTTTAAAGACACTAAAACATGAAAATCAAAAGATAAAACAAAACCTAATCTAAAAGTTCAGGGGAAAAAACCTAGTTATTTTGGTCGGAGGGCTCACCCGCCGCCTCCAGCTTCTCCTTGATTGCTTTAAAACCAGCCTCCATCGCCTTGAATCCTTCTTCCATGGTATCCCTCAGAGTGGCCTGATTTATGCTTAATTGTTCTAATTTTAGGGGTTTGCATGTGCATATTTTAAAGAGAATCTTCTGGAAATTGGTGCGTTTTATGGTCTATTTTATGCTTTGCAGGAGATTTAGGTTTTCGAGATGAAGAGTGTAAATTTTGGAGAGTTTGGGCTAAGAATCGTGTTTGTGTGTATATTCTGGCATGTAAGAGAAGCAAAGACCCGCTTGCCAGAGCAGCGAAATGGGAAGCCAGAGAAATGCCCCAGCGCCAGAGAAATCGAAGCGCCAGAGAAATCACTTCGCTGCTGGAATTATAAGTGCGGAGGAATCAAACGCCAGAGAAATCACCATTTCTCTGGAGTCAGAGAAATCACCATTTCTCTGGAGTCAGCGAAATCAAGAAGCCAGTGTAGCCAAGTCATCACCAGAGGAGTCAAGAGTCAGAGCAGAGAAATAAGTCAGAGCAGAGGGGATAGAAGCCAGTACAGCGAAATCGTGAAGCCAGAGAAATCACCGTTCCTTTGGCGATAGCAGAGAAATCACCATTCCGCTTGAAGGAATATTAAACTGAATTAACGTTCCGTTTGCCCGATGATCGTTTCTTGGAATATTATTAATTTATCATACAACGATTAATCCCTAACATGCTCCTATGAATTTAACAGCTGCACGTTGGAGCTCAGAAATACCTGAAGAATTCAGAAGAATTCGCAGATTCGCATCTGAACAGACCAGTCAGCTTCAAGCCTTCGTTTGAAGCCTCAAACGTCCTCAAATCGTATTTCGCCCAGAAATACGACTTCTTCGTCTTGGAGAGAGCTTTCCGTGGCCGCCTGATTCGTCTGAATCGGAGTTCTGTGGAGGAAGTTATGGCCGTTTTACGGAGACTGCCAGAACTTGGTTTCCTGCGAAAATCTGACTCCAGCTCTGATCTTCTCGACTGTATCCCGCTCAGCTTTCACCGTTGGATGGACAACGATCTATGAAAGTCCCAAGAGAGAAATAAGCCCCACACGTTTTTCTTCCCCTGCGCCCCACAGCTCTCAAAAACCCTAATATTTTATCAGTGTGTTTTCCTGAGAGCTGACAGCTGTATTTAATTAAAATTAAATACGTGTGGGCACAGAATTAGTGTAGGAGGCGTTTTTCTCTCCTTCTAGGGCTAGGAGACATTGGGCCAGTCCAGGGACCAGATACAAGGAATAAAGATGGGCCTCAAATAAATTAATTTATCTATGGTCAGCCCAGACCATAATTAATTTATAAATATCAGTTCATTCCACTAGAGAACCGATACTGACTTACCCCTTTATTGCCGGTGATGAGTCGGGGCTTGTATTTAGACTTATTAAATCTCCGTATTTAAAATATCCGACATCCATTAATTAATTAGAGCTCTGACAGCTTAAATTAATTAATCTCTTTATAAATCCTTAAGCAGTACCACTCAAACTTTATTATTGCGCCTGAACTTAATCAACCTGCAGGGTTTAGCGCAATAAACCTTATTGAGCTCCTTAAGGGGATGTCATTATCCTATACCGGATACGGGTACTAATACAGATAATCAAATATCATATATTAACCGCTATCACCCAAGATACAGAGTACTCGAGTTAGTATATAACTTTCACCCATAGTAAGTCAAAGTGATATACGAATTAATATATATATCTGAATACTTATTAGTATTAAGATTTATAAGTCACCGAGATCTTGATTCTTCACTTAAGTCAGATAGAAGAATACATCTCAAACTGTGGTCCTATCAATACGTAATGACGTACCAGTATAGACAAGTAGCCAAGACAAACTACTTCCATCTATACTGCAGCCTAAACCAATAACTTGTCCTAGAGTTATTTCGGCTGTGATCATATTATATCTCTTAAGGTTATTCCAATTATATGGTCTTCTGTGATCTACAACACACCATATAATCTACTTATATAGAGATAAAGAACATACATATGCAATCATGAACACAATCAGATAGGAGATTAGATAGTGAACTTAGGAAACATTGTATACAAGCATAAAACGTTCTTGCTTTCAGTATACAAATCCAACAATCTCCCACTTATACTAAAGCAAACTTTTAGTATACAATGCGTCTATTTACCAATCACCTAACACTTCTCCCACTTATACTTAAAGTTTCCTAAGTGGGTGGCATCAATCTGGCATCAATCGCATTCCCATCTTTCAATGACCATTTGCGATAAGCCTTTTGTGAAAGATCAGTAGGTTTCTCCAATATGTGAGAATTTATTCTTTGAGCACAAAAACCTCGATTTACGAATAATCGTATAACTTGGTACTTACTCTCCATGTGTTTAACCCCTTGTGGTTCTTGGATTCCTTAGAGTTCGCAACTGCACTTGAGGTATCACGAAGGTGATGCTCCCACGCAAACTAGGAATTACCCTTAGATCCTGGAGGTAGTGGTCAAACCAAAAGGTTTTACCTCCCAAGGAAAACACATAGCTCGAGGTAATTATTCTTTGTTCCGGTCAGCCTGGAAATCCGAAATCATACAATCCAAAAAGGAACTAAACTGTCTAACTAGTAAACGATCCTTATTCTCTAGTCATGGACTTGAGAATATAATTTTACCACAGTTCAGTATCCTTAACTAGGAATATACAGATATCTTACAATCATGCTAACTGCATAGCAAATATAAGATCTCGTACATAGTAATCCATACATGAAGCTATCTACTGCGGAAACGTAGAATACTGCCTTCATTTCCTCAACCTTAAAAGGCATCTTAAGACATAGTCTTTATAGATAAAGGAACGCCATATCTAAAAGGTAGCAATCCTTTCTTGGCGGTATTCATACTACAACGAGTATTCTCAGTATCAATGTAAGACACTCGAGATAAGCCCAACATCTTTTTCTAGTGATCCCTTATAACCTTGATCACAAGGATGTATACTGTACCTCCTTAGTCTTTCATATGAGACTGTTCGGATAACCATTACTTTATGTCTTAACAATAGCTCCATATTGTCGCCAATTAGGAGGATATTGTTTACATAAAATGCAAGATAAACCACATCACCGATGACACGAGAGCGATTGACACGAGATGTTTCTCTCCCTCCCTCACGTAACCTCGATGGTTTAAGTGAGCTGCTATGGGTAAAATGATCCGAATGTTCTGAGCATGGCACTGGCGAAAATATCATCATAACCTATACCTTCACACTGGGCATAACCTTTCGCCACCAGTCTAGCTTTAAAAGCTACGACCTTGCTCATTCGGACTTATCATTCTCTTGTATACTCACTTGCAACCTATGGCTTTACGGCATTCTGGTAGCAAGATTTTTCTTAGTATACAACCATATTCTTAATGGATTGCTCCATTGAGGCGTGCCAGAAATCTACATTCTCGTCTTCCACTAATTCCAAGTAGATATCTGGGTCGATTCTCTTATATTCACTACCAGGGACTGAATCCAAAAATTCTCCCAAGAACATAAATTGATCGGGTTGTCCCACAACCCTCCCACTACAATGGATCTGTGGTGGCACATGTGTGTCAACAGTGCGTGCAGTGTCTTGTGGTACAAAACTCTTGCACACTTGGCTTGGGTGATGGAATCGCCTGTCTAATGTCTTCAATTTCTTGAAGTACACTATCTGACTTGGATTAGTGATTACTCCCATAGTCCACTTCTAAGAATCGTGTGTCATTGCTAATAACCACCTTCTGATTCTTTTAGGACTAATTGCAAAGATACATAACTCACCATCGAACATATTTTTTTTTCAAGAGTGACCTATTTCTTCTCTCCACCACACCATTTTATATAGGGATTACATGGTGTAGTAAACTGGGTTGGAATCCCAAACACTGACAATGAATCAGAAAAGATCATTCCTAACACATTATTGGCCCTTTATCCCCTTTGTCATGAATGACCTGGTCTCCATCTTTTCCTCTATACAGGATTCGCAGGTTCGAAATAGTACAACCTGGATTGAATCCAATGTACTTATTTAGACACGAGCCTTTGGATCCTATTAAGATAGATGTGACCTATTTCTAGGGTATCAATATATGTGTAAGATCCTCTTGAGAGATTAGTCTTAACTTTTATCTTTCTTTTGTTCGATGATGTAAATGCAATATAAAGGTATTTTGTAGACAAGTTATAGTATGAAGAGAGATGTTCAAAATACCAGAATAGACAACTTTGTCATTTCTTATGATAGAAACACCACTATCAAAAATGACATAGGACCCATCTATTCAAAATTTTGGAACATGATAAGGAACTCTCAAAAACTAAACTATGTCTTTAGAACTTAAAGACAATGCTTCAATTGCAACAACTGCGACTCTAGTCACGTTGCCTATGAAGACAATCATCTCATCACTTCTCAGCTTCCTTGTCAGCTTAAAAAGCCATGCAAGGTGTAACAATCATTATCAGTTTCTCTCGTTATCCACTACTTACAACTGAGTAGAAAATGAGCTGATATGTCTCAGTTACTATAGCAAGTGAAGTACCTTAACCCTTTGCCTTGAGTATTAATTGAAAGAAAAAATCTTCAATACTCAATCTTATCACACCACTACTCCCACTATTTCCCTTGTCTTTCTTGCCCCTTGGACTCTTCTTCTTTCCGTCATTCGACGAAGAAGATGGCTCTCCTTTGGCAATAACAAGTGCTTGCACATCTCTTTCCCACAACTTCCTTAGCCGTAACTAGAGCATTCAACAACTCAAAAGGAGTATTATCTTTCTTGCTCATAACAGCGTTGAGGCGGAAGTTCTTAATTAAAAGACTTGGGAAGAGAGTTCAGGATAATATCGACTTTTGCCTCACCGTCGATACTTCCACAGAGCAAGTCAAATCCGTCAAAATTTGCATGACATGCTCGTGCACTGAGCTGTGCTCACTCATAAAAATAACGAGATTACTCTCATCAAATTTAAATGAGCAGCTCAGTCCAACTCTCCGAACACTTTCTTGAGATTCAGCATGATGCTAATAGCATCGTCCATGCCCTGATGTTGAAGCTACAAGGTTTGTGTCATTATACTCATAATATAGCATATAGCCACATTATTCGTCTTATGCCACCTTTTATGTAATTCATTTTTCTCATCAGTTGACTCATTGTTCGGACCATAAGAACGTGGAGTAGTAAGCAACACAAAGAAAACTTGTGTTAGTTTGTGATAAAGATAAAACTGCGTTTCCATTTTATATATGTGGACCGGTAAAAAGACTTTGTGCAAGAATAAATAAACAATAAGAGTCATAGACATATCTGAAAGTAACGAACATAAAGCACATAATTCGTAACAATAATATTGTAACCTTTTGATAAAACAATATTAATGAAACCTCCAACGGCTCAAAGAATCCCATGTGCAAGCCACGTTGGGTGGACGTTTACACACGAACTCCTCAACCAGACTATTCACCTAGTCATTTAATTTCCATGTCAACTTAACCTTTTGACAAAAGAAATTAATAGTTGGCACCTTAACTAGACCATATCATCATCAAGAAGGGACTCCTTTGGGAGTTGTACATTGTACTTGATATGATATCTAAGCAATGACCACATTTTAACCTTGAAAATTAAATTCTCGAAATTAGCATACTCACTCGGACCATGCCGCTTTCAATTTAATTTTCTTGGTTATCTTATTTAATTCCATTCTCCAAAGTACTTGTGAAAATTACACAAGTAAGCCACGTTGGGTGGACGTTTACTGCATAACTCTCACTACTTCAATGGTTTAAATATTTTTTATAGAAACCTCTTCTGACAAACTTATGAAAAACAAATATGAAGTAAGCCACGTTGGGTGGACGTTTACTCACATTGCTAATCACTTTGTCTAGAGACCGCATGTGGAGGTCTACATAATTTTAAGAATAAAAATTAATAAGAAATAACCACAATTTAACTTTGAAATTAAATTCTTGAATTTTGACATACTCACTCGGACCATGTCGCATTCAATTTAATTTCTTAGTTATCTTATTTAATTCCATCCTCTAAAGTACTCGTGAAAAATTATACGAGTAAGCCACGTTGTGTGGACGTTTACTGCATAACTCCCACTACTTTAATGGATTTAAATATTTTTATAGAAACCTCATCTGACAAACTTATGAAAGAACAAACATGAAGTAAGCCACGCTGTGTGGACGTTTACTCACATCGTCAATCACTTTGTCTAGAGGCCGCTTGTGGCAATCTAAACAATTTTTAATCATCTATAAAATTATCAATACAGCTTAGTCTTTTTTCTTTCAAAAGGTTTGATCATGCTCAACACATAATCCTAAACATGCTCATCTAGAACGCAACATGTAAAACATGCTAGCAGAATTCTAAAACATGCTTAAGAAAATGATAAACCTAGCATGCTTGTCTAAGCGCAGTTAATAAACACATATTAACAAGCAAAGACAAAACAACATGCAACGAGCATAAAGGATTAACACCACGACATGCAAAGAACAGAATTAAAAGAATAAAGTTCTTCGTGACCCATTCGTGGAATCCCATATTTCTAATCTATTACAAAGAACAGAAAAGAAATAAAAACAAAAACAAACAAAACTGGCCCGAACATCTCCTATCAAGCCCGTGTAGGAAAAAAGGGTTTGGGCCCCCTAGGGTTTGAGAAAAAAAACGCAGCCACCTAGGGTTTGGAACCCTAGGCGCCGCCGCCTCTATGCACAGCCGCCCCGGCGCGCGCGGCAGACCGGCGAGTGCCGCACCAGCAGCCCGGCGAGCGGGCAACCCAGCGGCAGCAGCCTCTGCGCGGCACCGGGCGAACAGCAACAGTCGGCAGCAGCCTCCAGCCAGCCTCCAGCGCGCCTCCAGCGCGCCTCCAGCGCGCGCACAGCGGCAGCAGACGCGCGCAGCCACCAGCAACAGCAGCAACAGCCTGGGCACCTGGTCTTGGCGGTCTCGGCGCACAGGCAGCAGCTCGGCAGCAGCGGCCGCGTGACGCCCGCCGGGCGCGCAGCGCGCAAAGCGCGCACGCGCAGCCCTGGGCGCGCACAGCCCCTGCTCGCCCCCGTCCAGCCATGCCTAGCCCCGCCACCAGCCCACCTCCTCGCACAGCATCCAGCACCGAGAGCAGCAGCGGCCGCGCGGCGCCTGACTGGGCACGCTGTGCACGGCGTGCGAGCACCCGCGCGCGCGCAGCCCCTCGGCGCCCGCAGCCCCATCTGCCCGGTCCCGTGCGCAGCCAACCTCCGTTCTTCGATGTTGATTCGTCGTCGTTCTCGTCTCGATTTCCAACAATTACAGATTACAAAGGAAAAACAAAACAAAATGAAATCCTAATCTAACCACGGATTTTTCTCGTGGTGAAAAACGATTACAACGTCAAAACGACGTATCCCACGAATCAACAAACCACGAAGAACAGCAGCAGTAAAAACAACGCACATTATTAATCGTACATAAATTAATAATAGAGCCAAGAAATTAATCCTGGGCTCTGATACCAATTGAAGGAATATTAAACTGAATTAACGTTCCGTTTGCCCGATGATCGTTTCTTGGAATATTATTAATTTATCATACAACGATTAATCCCTAACATGCTCCTATGAATTTAACAGCTGCACGTTGGAGCTCAGAAATACCTGAAGAATTCAGAAGAATTCGCAGATTCGCATCTGAACAGACCAGTCAGCTTCAAGCCTTCGTTTGAAGCCTCAAACGTCCTCAAATCGTATTTCGCCCAGAAATACGACTTCTTCGTCTTGGAGAGAGCTTTCCGTGGCCGCCTGATTCGTCTGAATCGGAGTTCTGTGGAGGAAGTTATGGCCGTTTTACGGAGACTGCCAGAACTTGGTTTCCTGCGAAAATCTGACTCCAGCTCTGATCTTCTCGACTGTATCCCGCTCAGCTTTCACCGTTGGATGGACAACGATCTATGAAAGTCCCAAGAGAGAAATAAGCCCCACACGTTTTTCTTCCCCTGCGCCCCACAGCTCTCAAAAACCCTAATATTTTATCAGTGTGTTTTCCTGAGAGCTGACAGCTGTATTTAATTAAAATTAAATACGTGTGGGCACAGAATTAGTGTAGGAGGCGTTTTTCTCTCCTTCTAGGGCTAGGAGACATTGGGCCAGTCCAGGGACCAGATACAAGGAATAAAGATGGGCCTCAAATAAATTAATTTATCTATGGTCAGCCCAGACCATAATTAATTTATAAATATCAGTTCATTCCACTAGAGAACCGATACTGACTTACCCCTTTATTGCCGGTGATGAGTCGGGGCTTGTATTTAGACTTATTAAATCTCCGTATTTAAAATATCCGACATCCATTAATTAATTAGAGCTCTGACAGCTTAAATTAATTAATCTCTTTATAAATCCTTAAGCAGTACCACTCAAACTTTATTATTGCGCCTGAACTTAATCAACCTGCAGGGTTTAGCGCAATAAACCTTATTGAGCTCCTTAAGGGGATGTCATTATCCTATACCGGATACGGGTACTAATACAGATAATCAAATATCATATATTAACCGCTATCACCCAAGATACAGAGTACTCGAGTTAGTATATAACTTTCACCCATAGTAAGTCAAAGTGATATACGAATTAATATATATATCTGAATACTTATTAGTATTAAGATTTATAAGTCACCGAGATCTTGATTCTTCACTTAAGTCAGATAGAAGAATACATCTCAAACTGTGGTCCTATCAATACGTAATGACGTACCAGTATAGACAAGTAGCCAAGACAAACTACTTCCATCTATACTGCAGCCTAAACCAATAACTTGTCCTAGAGTTATTTCGGCTGTGATCATATTATATCTCTTAAGGTTATTCCAATTATATGGTCTTCTGTGATCTACAACACACCATATAATCTACTTATATAGAGATAAAGAACATACATATGCAATCATGAACACAATCAGATAGGAGATTAGATAGTGAACTTAGGAAACATTGTATACAAGCATAAAACGTTCTTGCTTTCAGTATACAAATCCAACACCGCTGGCGAGAGCCGCGATTTCCGCTAGGGTGGAAATGACTTGTAGAGCGCGTCACAGCTGGACTTACTTTCTTTTGCACGATTCTATTGCCTTTAGAGTTCTACTTTGCATGGCAACTTCCATGGTGATCCAGAAGGATTTGAAGTCTATAAATAGGGCCATACTTTTCGTTGTAACAATCATCCCTTTGCCCTAATCTTTAGTTCCACCAAGTTAGCTAAAGCTTAGGTTTATTGCTTTTCTAGTGTTAGTTTCGATTATTGTTCTTAGTTAGTTTAGTATATAGTTCTTTTAATTCATGTTTTAGAATAGTTCCCGTTTAGAGTTGTAATTACGTGACAGATTACTTCTCGAGACGATTTACGGTATTTCTTTAAATCAAGTTTATTTATTTGCTTTTACCTGCGTTTCCTTTAAATTCTGCAATTTAAATTATGCACTTTAAATTATGCAATTTAGTTTCTGCCTAGTTAGATTAGATTAGAAGTTTTAATTAAAGTTATTTAAATTCAATTTACCTAGTTAATTCTTTACTTAAGTTAATTTAATTCTTGCCTAGGGTTTAATAGTTTCACGGCTAGATAATTTTAAGATTAAGTTTTTAGTTAAGTTTAATTTACAAGCATTAGTTAATAATTCCTTTTCGCCTAGTTAAGTTTAATTCACGTTAATTTATTTTCCATGTTTTAGTTTAATAATCCAACCTTTACTGTTTTCGTTGTGACATAATTAAAAGCCCTTAAAGATCTTCCTTGAGAGATGACACTGGGTCAACTTACCATCACTAGGATGTCCTTGTTCTATTGCAAGTCAAACTAGAGGTGTTCTAGGTTGAGTCATGGCCACTTCTCCACCCAACATCAACAACTCGTCCTTGATGTCCTTCAGCTCGACCGTCAGCATGGCAATCTTGCTACTGACCAAGCGAGATGTCCCCTGTTCCTTTACTACTTTCTGTCCGGGTCTAACTGAGCTGCCCTCCGAGTAGACCAGGCGGTAGCCACCTTTCTCATCAGCCTCGACAATCCTCCAACGCACTAGGTGCCCGATATCAAGGAATCGGGTTTCCGCTACAGCTGCTTCATCTGGGGCCTCAGCATTGAAATCCGTGAGTTTCTTCGCCAGAATGGTTACCAACGGGCACAGGGCGAGGTATTTGTTGGTATGGGTTACCCCATACTGAAACTGCATCACCCTCTTCTTCTCCACCATGCACCAGAGCAGGAAAAACTCTTGCTGCGTGACCACATTGGACCCTTCGATCCGGCCGTAGATATTGTAGGCCAACCAACGATGGCAAATCTGTAGAGCGGGGTCGCAGATTTCGTTAGACTTGCTGCTATTTTTCACATACTTGGCTCCTGTCGAGATTTGAGACCAGTAATGGTCAATCTGACTTCGGCACTCGGGTGGAGCCATGGTCTCAGCCTCCTTGTACTCATCATCAAACACCTCCTTATCCTCAATCACCCCTAGGTGGATGTTCAAATCGTTAATGGAAAGCGGGAACATCCTTCCCCGTAGTTGGAAACGCAGGGTGCCTTCGACCGTGTAATTCCCCTTCGGTTTGAACTCCACCGTGCTCATAAATTCCTCCGACATTTGCTTAAACGCCCACACACTCCATCCTAAAACTTTCTCCCAACTAATATCCTTAAAATACCCTTCCACACGCTCTCTTATCCCAAAATCATCCAACACCTCAGTGATAAGAAAGTACCATGGAGTTACTTCTCGGTTCAGCAGAATAGCATACCTCTGGCTGTCGCTCGGTATAACCACCTCCGCAGTGCTAGGTCGCACCAAGCCTTTGCGTTTCACACCCTTCGGCTTCGAGGTGATTGTGCTTGTTACCGGCTTAGCAGGGGCAACAACATCCTCGGAGTTGGAGCTTTCCACAGTATCAGTCTTTTCTGGCTCTGCTTCCATTGGTACTTCCAGCTCCTTGGCCTTCCCCTTCTCGGCTGCGGTAGGCTTTCTCTTTCTCATGCTCTGTTCGCCTTTGGTTCTGGTCTTACTCCCCACCGGTGCTGGTTTGGTCTTAACGGGCAGTGGAGGCTTCGCAACATCAAGCTTTCTTTTAACTCCTGGCCTCTTGCTTTGTGGTGTTGGAACTTTCACCTCCTCCTCTGGAATGGCTTCAACTCCCTCCCCTTCTTCAGCCTCCTCCTCTTCTGCTTTTTCTTGCTCTTCTTCTTCTTCTTCCTCCGTATCTTCGGAGGCGGTCCTCCCTTCCTGCATGGAGGTTTCTGGAATTTGCGGTTGAGGTTGGGCTTGAATAGGTGAAGGTGGCGCGACGAGGGTGTTGGATTTGTATACTGAAAGCAAGAACGTTTTATGCTTGTATACAATATTTCCTAAGTTCACTATCTAATCTCCTATCTGATTGTGTTCATGATTGCATATGTATGTTCTTTATCTCTATATAAGTAGATTATATGGTGTGTTGTAGATCACAGAAGACCATATAATTGGAATAACCTTAAGAGATATAATATGATCACAGCCGAAATAACTCTAGGACAAGTTATTGGTTTAGGCTGCAGTATAGATGGAAGTAGTTTGTCTTGGCTACTTGTCTATACTGGTACGTCATTACGTATTGATAGGACCAACAGTGCGATGTATTCTTCTATCTGACATAAGTGAAGAATCAAGATCTCGGTGACTCATAAGATCTTAATACTAATAAGTATTCAGATATATATGTTAATTCGTATATCACTTTGACTTACTATGGGTGAAAGTTATATACTAACTCGAGTACTCTGTATCTTGGGTGATAGCGGTTAATATATGATATTTGATTATCTGTATTAGTACCCGTATCCGGTATAGGATAATGACATCCCCTTAAGGAGCTCAATAAGGTTTATTGCGCTAAACCCTGCAGGTTGATTAAGTTCAGGCGTAATAATAAAGTTTGAGTGGTACTGCTTAAGGATTTATAAAGAGATTAATTAATTTAAGCTGTCAGAGCTCTAATTAATTAATGGATGTCGGATATTTTAAATACGGAGATTTAATAAGTCTAAATACAAGCCCCCCGACTCATCACCGGCAATAAAGGGGTAAGTCAGTATCGGTTCTCTAGTGGAATGAACTGATATTTATAAATTAATTATGGTTTGGGCTGACCATAGATAAATTAATTTATTTGAGGCCCATCTTTATTCCTTGTATCTGGTCCCTGGACTGGCCCAAAGTCTCCTAGCCCTAGAAGAAAAGAAGGAACGCCTATTACAGATTTCTAGGCGCCACACGTATTTAATTTTAATTAAATACAGCTCTCAGCTCTCAGGAAAACAAACTGATAAAACTTAGGGTTTTGAGAGCTGTGGGAGGCGCAGGAAAACGTGTGGAGCATTCTCTCTTGGGACTTTCATAGATCGTTGTCCATCCAACGGTGAAAGCTGAGCGGGATACAGTTTAGAAGATCTGAGCTGGAGTCAGATTTTCGCAGGAAACCAAGTTCTGGCAGTCTCCGTAAAATGGCCATAACTTCTTCCACAGAACTCCGATTCAGACGAATCAGGCGGCCACGGAAAGCTCTCTCGAAGACGAAGAAGTCGTATTTCTGGGCGAAATACGATTTGAGGACGTTTGAGGCTTAAAACAAAGGCTTGAAGATGACTGGTCTGTTCAGATACGAATCTGCGAATTCTTCTGAATTATTCAGGTATTTCTGAACTCCAACGTGCAGCTATTAAATTCATAGGAGCATGTTAGGATTAATCGTTGTATGATAAATTAATTATAACCAAGAAACGATCATCGGGCAAAGCGGAACGTTAATTCAGTTTAATATTCCTTCAATTGGTATCAGAGCCCAGGATTAATTTCTTGGCTCTATTATTAATTTATGTACGATTAATAATGTGCGTTGTTTTTACTGCTGTTGTTCTTCGTGGTCTGTTGATTCGTGGGATACGTCGTTTGACGTTGTAATCGTTTTGCACCACGAGAAAATCCGTGGTTAGATTAGGTTTTCAAATTGTATTTGTTTTTCCGTTGTAAATCTGTAAAATTGAGAACGAGACGAGGACGATGACGAATCAACAACGATGAACGGAGTAAGGAGGAGACGCACGGGACCGGGCATGAGGGGCTGCGGGCGCCGTTGGGCAGCGCGCGCGCGGGTGCAAGTACGCCGTGCGCAGCGCGCCCAGGCAGGCGCCGCGCGGCCGCTGCTGCTCTCGGTCCTGGACGTGCGCTGCAGGCGAGGCGAGGCGAGGCGAGCTGCTGCTGTGTGGGTCGGGCGAGGAAGAAGGCTACAGCCGGCAGGGGCTGTGCGCGCCCGGGGCCGCGCCTGCGCGCTTTGCGCGCTGCGCGCCCAGCGGGCGGCGCACTGCCGCTGCTGCTGTCCACGCCGAGGGGCCTGCTGCCGCTGCTGTCGCCGTGCACCGAGGGCTGCTGCTGCTGCTGGTGGCGCCGAGCACTGCCGACCAGGCAGCTGCTCACGCTGGAGGCTGGTGCCGGGCTGCTGCCGAGCGTGGGGGCGGCTGCTTTGGGAGGAGGCGGCGGAAGCTGCGATTGTTTCTCAATCCTAGGGGGCCCAAACCCTATTTTCCAAAGACGGGCCTGATGGAGCTGTTCGGGCCAAGTTTCGTTTTTTGGGCTTTTCTTTTCTGTTTTAAATGTAATAGAATAGATGTTGGGATTCCACGAATGGGTCACGAAGAATTTTAATTCTTTATTTCTGTTCGTTGCATGTCGTGGTGTTAATCCCTTATGCTCCTTACCTGCTTTTGTTCGTCTCTGCTTGTTAATATGCTTTATTAACTGCGCTTAGACAAGCATGATAGTAGGTTTATCGTTTTCTTAAGCATGTTTTAGAATTCTGCGAGCATGTTTTACGTGTTGCGTTCTAGAAGAGCATGTTTAGGATTATGTGTTGAGCATGATCAAAAACCTTTTGAAAGAAAAAGACTAAGCTGTATTAATAATTTTATAGATGATTAAAAATTATTTAGATTTTCACAAGCGGTCTCTAGACAAAGTGATTGGCGATGTGAGTAAACGTCCACACAACGTGGCTTACTTCATATTTGATTTCACAAGTTTGTTAAGTTGAGATTTCTATTAAAAATATTTAAATCCATTTAAGTAGTGGGAGTTATGCGGTAAACGTCCATCCCTCGTGGCTTACTCGTATGATTTCCATAAGTACTTTAGAGGATGGATTTTAAATAAGATAACTAAGAAATTAAATTGAATGCGGCATGGTCCGAGTGAGTATGTCAATTTCGAGAATTTAATTTTCAAGGTTAAATTGTGGTTATTACTTAATAATTTTTATTCTTAAAATTATGTAGACCTCCACATGCGGTCTCTAGACAAAGTGATTAGCAATGTGAGTAAACGTCCACCCAACGTGGCTTACTTCATATTTGTTTTTCATAAGTTTGTCAGAAGAGGTTTCTATAAAAAATATTTAAACCATTGAAGTAGTGGGAGTTATGCAGTAAACGTCCACCCAACGTGGCTTACTTGTGTAATTTTCACAAGTACTTTGGAGAATGGAATTAAATAAGATAACCAAGAAAATTAAATTGAAAGCGGCATGGTCCGAGTGAGTATGCTAATTTCGAGAATTTAATTTTCAAGGTTAAAATGTGGTCATTGCTTAGATATCATATCAAGTACAATGTACAACTCCCAAAGGAGTCCCTTCTTGATAATGATATGGTCTAGTTAAGGTGCCAACTATTAATTTCCTTTGTCAAAAGGTTAAGTTGACATGGATGGAAATTAAATGACTAGGTAAATAGTCTGGTTGAGGAGTTCGTGTGTAAACGTCCACCCAACGTGGCTTGCACATGGGATTCTTTGAGCGGTTGGAGGTTTCATTAATATTGTTTTATCAAAAGGTTACAATATTATTGTTACGAATTATGTGCTTTATGTTCGTTACTTTCAGATATGTCTATGTCTCTTATTGTTTTTATTCTTACACAAAGTCTTTTAACCGGTCCACATATATAAAATGGAAACGCAGTTTTGGATTTTTATCTTTATCACAAATTAACACAAGTTTTCTTTGTGTTGCTTACTACTCCACGTTCTTATGGTCCGAACAATGAGTCAACTGATGAGAAAAAGGAATTACATAAAAGGTGGCATAAGACGAATAATGTGGCTATATGCTATATTATGAGTATAATGACACAAACCTTGTAGCTTCAACATCAGGGCATGGACGATGCTATTAGCATCATGCTGAATCTCAAGAAAGTGTTTGGAGAGTCGGACTGAGCTGCTCATTTAAATTTGATGAGAGTAATCTTGTTATTTTTATGAGTGAGCACAGCTCAGTGCACGAGCATGTCATGCATTTTTTTTTGATGGACTTGACTTGCTCAGTGGGAGTATCGACGGTGAGGCAAAAGTCGATATTATCCTGAAATCTCTTCCCAAGTCTTTTAATTAAGAACTTCTACCTCAACGCTGTTATGAGCAAGAAAGATAATACTCTTTTGAGTTGTTGAATGTTCTAGTTACAGCTAAGGAAGTTGTGGGGAAAAGATGTGCAAACACTTGTTATTGCCAAAGGATGGTCATCTTCTTCGTCAAAAGACGGGAAGAAGAAGGGTCCAAGGGGCAAGAAAAACAAGGGAAATAGTGGGAGTAGTGGTGTGATAAGATTGAGTATTGGAGATTTCTTCTTTCAATACTCAAGGTAAAGGGTTAAGGTACTTCACTTGCTATAGTAACTGAGACATGTCAGCTCGTTTTCTACTCAGTTGTGAGTAGTGGATAACGAGAGAAACTGATAATGATTGTTGCACCTTGCATGGCTTTTAGGCTGACAAGGAAGCTGAAAAGTGATGAGATGATTGTCTTCATAGGCAACGTGACTAGAGTCGCAGTTGTTGCAATTGGAGACTTGTCTTTAAGTTCTAAAGACATAGTTTAGTTTTTTGAGAGTTCCTTATCATGTTTCAAAATTTTGAATAGATGGATCACATGTCTTTTTTGATAGTGGTGTTTCTATCATAAGAAATGACAAAGTTGTCTATTCTGGTATTTTTTGAACATCTCTCTTCATACTATAACTTGTCTACAAAGTACCTTTATATTGCATTTACATCATCGAACAAAAGAAAGAGAAAAGTTAAGGCTAATCTCTCATGAGGATCTTACACATATATTGATACCCTAGATTAGGTCACATCTAACTTAACAGGATCCAAAGGTTCGTGTCTAAACAGTACATTGGATTCAATCCAGGTTATACCATTTGGAACCTGCGAATCCTGTATAGAGGAAGAGATGGAGACCGGGTCATTCATGGCAAAGGGGAATAAAGGGCCAATAATGTGTTAGGAATGATCTTTTCTGATTCATTGTCAGTGTTTGGGATTCCAACCCAGTTTACTACACCGTGTAATCCCTATATAAGATGGTGTGGTGGAGAGAAGAAATAGGTCACTCTTGGAAAAATATGTCCGATGATGAGTTATGCATTTTTGCAATTAGTCCTAAAGAATCAGAAGGTGGTTATTAGCAATGACACACGATTCTTAGTAGTGGACTATGGTAATAATCATTAATCCAAGTCAGATAGTGTGCTTCAAGAAATTGAAGACATTAGACAGGCGATTCCATCACCCAAGCCAAGTGTGCAAGAGTTTTGTACCACAAGACACTGCACGCACTATTGACACACATGTGCCACCACAGATCCATTGTAGTGGGAGGATTGTGGGACAACCCGATCGATTTATGTTCTTGGGAAGATCTTTGGATTCAGTCCCTGGTAGTGAATATAAGAGAATCGACCCAGATATCTACTTGGAATTAGTGGAAGATGAGAATGTAGATTCCTGGCACCCCTCAATGGAGCAATCCATTAAGAATATGGTTGTATACTAGAAAATCTTGCTACCAGGAGGCAGTAAAGCCTTAGGTTGAAAGTGAGTATACAAGATAATGACAGGCCCGAATGAGCAAGGTCGTAGCTTCCGAAGCTAGACTGGTGGCGAAAGGTTATGCCCAGTGTAAGGGTATAGGTTATGATGATATTTTCGTCAGTGCCATGCTCAGAACATTCGGATCATTTTACCCATAGCAGCTCACTTAAACCATCGAGGCCTGACAAATGGATGTCATATACATTACCTTGGAAAAGGTAAGGACATCCATGTGCAACGACCTGAAGGATACGTGAGGGAGGGAGAGAAGCATCTCGTGTCAATCGCTCTCGTGTCATCGGTGATGTGGTTTATCTTGCATTTTATGTAGATAATATCCTCCTAATTGGCGACAATATGGAGCTGTTGTCAAGACATAAAGTAATGGTTATCCGAACAGTTTCAGATGGAAGACTAAGGAGGTACAGTATACATCTTTGTGATCAAGGTTATAAGGGATCACTAGAAAAAGATGTTGGGCTTATCTCGAGTGTCTTACACTGATTCTGAGAATACTCGTTTTAGTATGAATACCTCCAAGAAAGGATTGCTACCTTTTAGATATGGCGTTCCTTGATCTAAAGACTATGTCTTAAGATGCCTATTGAGGTTGAGGAAATGAAGGCAATTTTCTACATTTCTGCAGTAGATAGCTTCATGTATGGATTGCTATGTACGAGATCTTATATTTGCTATGCAGTTAGCATGGTTGTAAGATATCAGTATAGTTCTAGTTAAGACTGAACTGTGGTAAATTATATTCTCAAGTCCTTGACTAGAGAATAAGGGTAGTTTACCAGTTAGACAGTTTAGTTCCCTTTTTGGATTATACGGTTTCGGATTTCCAGGCTGACCGGAACAAAGAATAATTACCTCGAGCTATGTGTTTTCCTTGGGAGGTAAAACCTTTTGGTTTGACCACTACCTCCAAGGTCTAAGAGTGATTCCTAGTTTGCGTGAGAGCATCACCTTCGTGGTACCTCAAGTGCAGTTGCAAACTCTAAGGAATCCAAGAACCACAAGGGGTCAAACACATGGAGAGTAAGTACCAAGTTATACGATTATTCGTAAATCGAGGTTATGTGCTCAAAGAATAAATTATCACATATTGGAGAAACCTACTGATCTTTTCACAAAAGGCTTATCGCAAATGGTCATTGAAAGATGGGAATGCGATTGATGCCAGATTGATGCCACCCACTTAGGAAACTTTAAGTATAAGTGGGAGAAGTGTTAGGTGATTGGTAAATAGACGCATTGTATACTAAAAGTTTGCTTTAGTATAAGTGGGAGATTGTTGGATTTGTATACTGAAAGCAAGAACGTTTTATGCTTGTATACAATATTTCCTAAGTTCACTATCTAATCTCCTATCTGATTGTGTTCATGATTGCATATGTATGTTCTTTATCTCTATATAAGTAGATTATATGGTGTGTTGTAGATCACAGAAGACCATATAATTGGAATAACCTTAAGAGATATAATATGATCACAGCCGAAATAACTCTAGGACAAGTTATTGGTTTAGGCTGCAGTATAGATGGAAGTAGTTTGTCTTGGCTACTTGTCTATACTGGTACGTCATTACGTATTGATAGGACCAACAGTGCGATGTATTCTTCTATCTGACATAAGTGAAGAATCAAGATCTCGGTGACTCATAAGATCTTAATACTAATAAGTATTCAGATATATATGTTAATTCGTATATCACTTTGACTTACTATGGGTGAAAGTTATATACTAACTCGAGTACTCTGTATCTTGGGTGATAGCGGTTAATATATGATATTTGATTATCTGTATTAGTACCCGTATCCGGTATAGGATAATGACATCCCCTTAAGGAGCTCAATAAGGTTTATTGCGCTAAACCCTGCAGGTTGATTAAGTTCAGGCGTAATAATAAAGTTTGAGTGGTACTGCTTAAGGATTTATAAAGAGATTAATTAATTTAAGCTGTCAGAGCTCTAATTAATTAATGGATGTCGGATATTTTAAATACGGAGATTTAATAAGTCTAAATACAAGCCCCCCGACTCATCACCGGCAATAAAGGGGTAAGTCAGTATCGGTTCTCTAGTGGAATGAACTGATATATATAAATTAATTATGGTCTGGGCTGACCATAGATAAATTAATTTATTTGAGGCCCGTCTTTATTCCCTGTATCTGGTCCCTGGACTGGCCCAAAGTCTCCTAGCCCTAGAAGAAGAGAAGGAACGCCTATTACAGATTTCTAGGCGCCACACGTATTTAATTTTAATTAAATACAGCTATCAGCTCTCAGGAAAACAGACTGATAAAAATTAGGGTTTTGAGAGCTGTGGGAGGCGCAGGAAAACGTGTGGAGCATTCTCTCTTGGGACTTTCATAGATCGTTGTCCATCCAACGGTGAAAGCTGAGTGGGATACAGTTCAGAAGATCTGAGCTGGAGTCAGATTTTCGCAGGAAACCAAGTTCTGGCAGTCTCCGTAAAATGGCCATAACTTCCTCCACAGAACTCCGATTCAGACGAATCAGGCGGCCACGGAAAGCTCTCTCGAAGACGAAGAAGTCGTATTTCTGGGCGAAATATGATTTGAGGACATGTGAGGCTTAAAACGAAGGCTTGAAGATGACTGGTCTGTTCAGATACGAATCTGCGAATTCTTCTGAATTATTCAGGTATTTCTGAACTCCAACGTGCAGCTATTAAATTCATAGGAGCATGTTAGGATTAATCTTTGTATGATAAATTAATAATAACCAAGAAACGATCATCGGGCAAAGCGGAACGTTAATTCAGTTTAATATTCCTTCAGAGGGACCATGCCGGAGTTGCCTTGCCCATCTGGGCTTTCTTCGATTTCTTTATAGGAGGTGTAAGTTCAGGCTCCTCTTCTTCCGGCTTCTCCAGTTGTTTTGACTCGACGGTTGCCCTTGCGACCTCCTGTTCCTCCTGCTGTAGGACTTCAGCACGTCCTCTGTCCTCGGGCTGAATAGTCAGCAAGGGGTCTTCAGTGACCTTGGTAGAGGTCTCTTCTGAAGTGGTTCGCATCGTAGCCCGCTTCAAAGGTGGGGGTTTGGTGTTCTTCCCTTTCGGTGGTTGGGTGCTTCCGGATCCCGTTCCTCCTTTGGTTTTTGCCATGATTTGTGATTTATGCTTAATTGTTCTAATTTTAGGGGTTTGAATGTGCTCATTGTAAGTTAAATCTTCTGGAAATTGGTGCGTTTTATGGTGTATTTGATGCTTTTCAGGAGATTTAGGTTTTAATGGTGGAAGAGTATAATTTTGGGGATTTTTGGCTAAAAATGGCGTTTTTACGCCAGACCAGACCAGAGCAGAGAAATCACTGGCCAGAGCAGAGAAATCGCTGGCCAGAGCAGAGAAATGCACCAAGTCAGAGAAGTGGTCTAGGCCAGAGGAATCATAGGCCAGAGAAATCAACCGCCAGAGAAATCACCCGTCAGATAACTCGCTAAGCCAAAGAAGTCACGCCAGAGAACTCGCTAAGCCAAAGAAGTCACGCCAGAGAACTCGCTAAGCCAAAGAAGTCGCGACAGAGAAGTCGCGCCAGAGAACTCGCTAAGTCAGAGAACTCGCTAAGCCAGAGAAGATAGCCAGAGCAGATAAATCAACCATTCCTCTGCAGAGAAGCGCCAGCATCAGAGAAGTCAGCACCAGAGAAATCATCCATTTCTCTGGCGTGACCCATTCCCCTGGCGATAGCCATTTCTCTGGCGAGAGCCGCGATTTCCGCCAGGGTGGAGATTACTTGCTGCGCGCGTCACAGCTGGAAGTTACCTTTTCATACACGATTCTATTTCCTTTTAGAGTCCGGTTTTGCATGGCAACTTCCATGGTGATCCTGGAGGATTTGAAGTCTATAAATAGGGCCTTACTTTTCATTGTAAGATATCATCATCATCATCATCATCATTCTTGTCCTAGTTTTAGATGCCATCTTTGCGATCTGTTGGCATCCGAAGCTTAGGATTTACTTGCTTTCATAGTTTTTCATAGTTTTCGAATTCATTGTTTTAAGTTAGATTTCAATTCAGTTTTTTAGTTTATTCTTGGATTGTGATTGAGTGACACAATTACACGTTCAAGACGTTTACGGTATTTCGTATTTCAATTCAATTTATTTTGTTTAATCATGTTTACGTTTTTCGTTTATGATCATGCTTTCTTTTTAATTATGCAATTTAAATTATGCACTTTAGTTTCATGCTTAGATTAGAAGTCTTTAAATTTACAAGTATTTAATTTCATAAGTAGGTTTAATTTAAGTTCTTTAAAATCTTGCCTAGGGTTTAATAGTTCAATTTGCCTAGTTAATTTTAAGTTCAGTTTTTAATTAAGTTTTTAATTTCAAGTTTTAGTTTAATAATCAAAACCTTTACTGCTTTCTTTTACTGTTTTTCCTGCGATACAATTAAAAGCCCTTTAAGACTTTCCTTGAGAGATGACACTGGGTCAACTTACCATCACTAGGATGTCCTTGTCCTATTGCAAGTCAATCTAGAGGTGTTTCTAGTTGAGTCAATTTGCAGAGATCAAAGGTTAGGTATTGTTTTTTCTTTCTTTTTACGCGGAAGTTTTGGATTTTGTGGGAATTTTGGAAACAAGGTTGGCTTTTTAAAAGGTGATCGGCAGTTATGGAAATTTAGGGTTTGGAGAGAGTGGAGATCGTGGTGTAGCAGTTTCGAAGGTTAGGGTTTGTGGGTGAAAATCGTGGGTTGAGGGGTTTAAAGAAGGTAAGAGTAGCCGTTGACACGCCTACGTCAGCCCCCTTCGTAAGCCCTCGTCCAGAATATTCAAACCCCAACACGCCACCTACACACTTTGCAATGCAAAGTGGGCTCAGATTCTCCTCTAGGCCTCCTTCCTAAACTTTTCTTGGCCCGACTTCCTGCAGGGTTAGTACATCCAAATAAAACAAAACAAACTTAAAAGAAAAGAAACTCTGGTAAAGACCATACCGAAGAACAACACTGGGTTGCCTCCCAGCAAGCGCTCTTGTTTCCCGTCTCGAGCTCGACTCTTCCTTCATCCTTCACTCGTACACAGGGTCGAGAAGGTGGCATTCCTCCTTCTCTTTCTCTACTTCAGCAAGTTCATGGTAGGGCTTCAAACGATGCCCATTCACTACGAATGTATCAGCTCCATTGTGATCGTACACCTCTATGCTTCCATTTGAAAAAATCCCTTTGATCACAAATGGTCCTGACCATTTTGAACGAAGCTTCCCGGCCATCATTTTGAAATGAGAATTGAAAAGTAGAACTTTTTATCCTACCCAGAATTCCTTCTTTCTGATCTTGGCATCATGGATTCTCCTGGTTCGCTCCTTATAGAGCACAACATTGTCGTAAGCATCCAACCGAAGTTCTTCCAACTCACTCAGCTGCAACTTTCGCGTTTCTCCTGCTTGACATTCCAATGGGTGTTTTGAAAGCAGTTCGGTATGCCCATAACGTGTCTCCCAAATGGTTACTCCAGTCCTTGCGGTTTGGGTGTACCACCTTTTCCAAAATGCTCTTTATCTCTCTATTGGAAATCTCAGTTTGGCCATTTGCTTGGGGGTGATATGCTGTAGTGACCTTGTGTGTCACCCCCACCTTCTTGGTTAGTGCTCTGATTATGGCATTACAGAAGTAAGATCCTTTATCACTGATTAGGATCTTGGGTACACCGTACCTTTCGAACACTTGTTCTTTCAGAAAATCTCCCACGGTGTGAGCATCATTGCTTGCTGTTGCCTTGGCTTCAACCCACTTTGACACGTAGTCCACTGCTACCAAAATATATTCGTAGTTCTTTGACTTTGGGAAGGGTCCCATAAAGTCAATTCCCCACACATCAAAGATCTCAATCGGCATGATTGGGACTTGTGGCATTTCATTCCTTGCGGTAATGCCTCCAGTCATCTGGCACTTCGGGCAGCTCTGTACCCACTTCCTTGCGTCCGCAAATAGAGTAGGCCAGTAGAATCCACTTTCTAGAATCCTGTGAGCCGTGCGCTTCCCTCCAAAATGCCCACTGCATGCTGTTCCATGACACTTGGGCATGCTCATCCTCTGGTATGCACCTCCGTATGACCTGATATGCTCCAATCCTCCATAGGTATGGATCTTCCCAATAGTAAAAACGGGCTTGTACAAGTAGCTTCCTCTGCTCGAACCTTGTCAATCCTGGGGGTAACTCCTTAGTAATCAGATAGTTAGCTATATCAGCATACCATGGCTCCTGGTTGGTAAGAGCATACATTTTTTCTCCTTCTGTTCGGGTGTATACAGAGTATAGCTTTTCGTCTGGAAAGGTATCAGTAATAGGCATACCATCATCCTCTTCTAGTTGCAACCGGCTCAAACGGTCCGCCACTAGATTAGCTGCTCCCTTCTTGTCTCTTATCTCAATGTTGAACTCTTGTAAAAGTAGAATCCATCTGATAAGCCGAGGTTTGGACTCTTTTTTGGCCATCAAATATTTCAAAGCTGCATGGTCCGTGTAAACAACCGCTTTTGTTCCCAAAAGGTAGAAACGAAACTTTTCTATGGCAAACACCACTGCCAAGAGCTCCTTCTCGGTAGTGGTATAACTGCATTGTGCTGGATTCAAGGTCTTGGATGTGTAGTAGATTACGCAACTCTCTTTTTCTTTCTTTTGCCCCAGTACTGCTCCAACGGCATGGTTGCTGGCATCACACATGATTTCGAATGGTAAGTCCCAAACCGGAGGTTGAATAATGGGAGCTGACACCAACTTGTTTCTCAAAGCTGTGAATGCCTCCTTGCAATCATCATCAAACTCGAATGGCACATCTTATTGCAGAAGTCTGGTCATGGGTTGAGCAATCTTGACGAAATCCTTGATGAATCGCCGGTAGAACCCTGTATGACCAAGGAATGCCCGTATGTGCTTTACTATCGTCGGGTAGGGTAGTTTGGTGATAGAATCGACCTTCGCCTTATCCACTTCGATTTTCCTCTCCGAGATCACGTGCCCCAGCACTATTCCTTCTCTTACCATAAAATGGCATTTCTCATAGTTAAGAACCAAGCTTTTCTCCACGCATCTCTTCAACACAAGCTCTAGATGCCTTAGACAAGTATCAAAGGAGCCTCCATAGACGGTGAAGTCATCCATGAAAACTTCAATACATTTCTCAAGTAAATCGGAGAAAATGCTCATCATGCACCGTTGAAAGGTTCCCGGTGTGTTGCATAGCCCGAATGGCATTCTTCGATATGCAAATGTTCCAAATAAACGGGTGAAAGTGGTTTTCTCCTGGTCTTCATGTGCTACAAAGATTTGCATGTACCCGGAATAGCCGTCGAGAAAGCAGTAATAGGCATTACCAGCTAATCTTTCAAGCATCTGGTCAATAAAGGGCAATGGGAAGTGATCCTTCCTGGTTGCCTCATTCAGCTTCCTGTAGTCGATGCAAACTCTCCATCCTATTTGCAAACGGGTGGGTACTAGCTCGCCCTGATCATTCTCCACAACTTGTATCCCCGACTTCTTCGGTACGACATGGATGGGACTCACCCCGGATATGGGGTAAATGATCCCCAATTACAACAGCTTGAGAATCTCCTTCACACCACTTCCTTCATGACTGGATTCATCTTTCTTTGTGAGTCTCAAACAGGTTTGGCTCCTTCCTCAAGATAGATGTGGTGCATGCACTCCATAGGACTGATGTCCTTGATATCAGCTAAGGTCCAACCGATGGCTTCCCTATTCTCCTGTAAGACTCTGACTAAACGTTCTTGTTGCACAAGGGTCAGATCTGCACTGATGATGACTGGGAGTGTCTTTTCTAGACCCAAATAAGCATACTGGAAATGCTTAGGAAGCTTCTTGAGCTCTAGTGTGGGTGCCTTCTGTATTGAGGGCAATAGCTGTTCGTTCTGCCCATACTGAGCCAATAACTCTGGCTTGCTTGCCTCTGTTCCCCCCTGGACAGACCTGTTCTGACACAAATAAAGACAAATGGCCCAAAAGTCGAAGACGCATCAAGTACCAATCATGTTTAGCTCTCGTTAGCGTTATCTTTTTTATTTTAGGCATTTATTTTTATTCTAATACTTCATATATTGTTATTGAGATCATTAATTTTATAAATTAAATAAAAATCAAAGTCTAATTCATTCTTTTATTAATTATTTGAAGTTAAAGGGAATATGAACAAATCGAACTTTGATTTTTATGTAATTTATTATTAAATTGAGGTTTATTATAAAAGAAAAGAGAAAAAATCCCCTGAATGCACAAAGACGCAGACTAAGGGCACGAAACTCGAAAGGAGATCGTAAAACAAAAAGTACCAAACCAAAACATCTTAGTACCGAAGTTTAGGATAATCATCCATTTCATCCGACCAACGCCCCTGTACTATATTATTCATTACCTGCATGCTGGGACTATTGCTACGGTCAACCACAAAATCTCTCGGCTTGTAATCCATTTCTTCCGCATTCCTGAGGCGACTTTTAATGCAACATTCTGGAATTGCAATCACAGGCTCCCTGCCCTTTCTCGAGCCCTTTGGACGTCCACGTCCTTGCTTCGGCTCCGAGAGCAATTGCATCCCCTGACTCACCTGCTCTTCTAACCGACTTATAGTGTAGGTGGATTCACAGAAGACACGGACGAAAAGGTTGAAAGAAAAGAAATAAAACTAAAAGACACGAAACTTGCATAGATTTCAGGATCAGATCATACTAACATGCATCATTCAGTTCAGTCAAACCACAAACCAGAGTAATGATCATGCATAAAGTGTGATAGTAGTCTCTCTTTCGCTCAAGTACCGGGCTAAGTGTATACACTCGTAATTTGCTGTGCCAGTTCTTCTAAGAGTTTGATTGAAGACTACAAGTTGAACACACTAGTATGACTCATCAGAGGGTCTTTGTTTGGTTGTAATGGGGTATACGGAGCTAAAGTAAGGTAAATATGGTTCAGTGGCTGATTCAGTGTCACCCTTACTCAGTATACACATTCAGTACAGCTACAACCAACCCTTTATTCCCCCGCTTTCAATGGGGTGCATCTTTTCTTTGATTTTTGGCAATAATTTTAATTCATCATATTTTTTTTTTGTGCCCATATTTTCTTTCTTCTCTCTAGTTCCTTGTTTACCATTTTATGCACTTCATAAATTCTTTCTCCTAGATATAGCAATAGAAAAGCTCAAGAAAGAATGAATTCGGCTCAAATTGGCATACAAGGGATTCTTTTCACATTAATCAACAAAGAAGAATCTGGGGCCCTAATCAAAGAAACGTGCCCAAATCACACAAGTCATTTACTAGCAAAATAAGTCCTCAAACAAAGTCCAGATTCCCTAGTCACAGCAAATTCTCACCAGAAATATGCAATTTTTTTTACCTTGGCCCTGATCTCACCTGTGGGGTACTCTCAGTAACCTCACAACCACTATCATGCATCTCATACTCAATCCACCAATTCATACCAAGACCGAAATCAGCATGCACAATCTCATCACCATCAAACAATGCAAGTAGACTCGACTCAAACACAGATTATAAAGACACTAAAACAAGAAAAGCAAAAGACAAAATAAAACCTAATCTACGAGTTCAGGGGAAAAGAACTTAGTCGTTTTGGTCGGAGGATCTCGCCTCCGCATTCAGCCTCTCCTTGATTTCTTTAAAACCAGCTTCCATTGCTTTGAATCCTTCCTCCATGGCATCCCTCAGCGTGGCCACCTCTCCTCCCAGCATCAACAGCTCGTCTTTGATTTCCTTCAGTTCGACCGTCAACATGACAATCTCGCTACTGGTCGGGCGAGAAGTTCCCTGTTCCTTTGCAACTTTCGGTTCAGGTCTCACTGAGCTGCCATCCGGTTGGACCAAACGGTAGCCGCCTCTTTCATCCACCTCAACAATCCGCCAACGCACAAGCCGCCCGATATCAAAGAGTCGGGTTTCTGCCACAGCTGCTTCATCCGAGGCCTCATCGTTGAAACTTGCAAGCTTCTTCGCCAGGAGGGTCGCCAGCAGGCATAGGGAGAGGTACTTGTTGGTATGGGTTACCCCATACTGAAACTGTAGTGCCGCGGTGAACCCAAAGTTCACCCTCTTTCTCTCCACCATGCACCAGAGCAAAAAGAGCTCTTGCTGCGTGACTACGTTGGATCCCTCAATCCGGCCGTAAATGTTGTAGGCCAACCAACGATGGCAAATTTGCAGGGCTGGGTCGCGGAGTTCATTGGACTTGCTGATATTCTTCACATATTTGGCCCCCGTCGAGAGTTGAGACCAGTAAAGGTCAATCTGACTACGCCACTCGGGTGGAGCCATGGTTTTAGCTTGCTTATACTCATCATCGTACACCTCCTTATCCTCGATCACTCCCAGGTGGATGTTCAAGTCGTTGATGGAAAGTGGGAACATCTTCCCTCGCAATTGGAAACGCAGGGTACCTGGTGTTTCAATCGAGTAATTTCCCTTCGGCTTGAATTCCACCGTGCTCATGAACTCTTTCGATATTTGGTTGAACGCCAACACGTTCCATTTCAGAATCTTCCCCCAACCGATGCTCTTAAAATATCCCTCCACACGTTTTTTTATCCCGAAATCCTCCAGCACTTCAGTCACCAGAAAATACCAAGGGGTTATCTCCCGGTTCTGCAAAACGACATACCTCTGACTGTCCCTCGGTATGACCGTCTCCATAGTGCTGGGTCGTACCACCCCCTTGCGCTTGACGCCCTTGGGTTTTGAGGTGATTGTGCTCGTCACCGGCTTAGCAGGGGCGATCACATCCTCTGAGTTGGAGCTTTCAACTGTCTCGGTTCTTTCTGGGTCTACTTCCATCGGCTCTTCCACCTCCTTGGCCTTCCCTTTTTTGGCTGCAGTGGGCTTCCTTTGTTTCTTACTCTGTTCACCGTTTGTTCGGGTCTTACTGCCTGCCGGTGCTGGTCTGGCCTTAACTGGCAGTGGGGGCTTCGCTACATCAAGCTTTTTTTTCACTCCGGGTCTCTTGCTCTGTGGTGTCGGGACCTCTACCTCCTTCTCCTGAACGGCCTCAACTTCCTCTACTTCATCAGCCTCCCTCTCGTCCACCTTCTTTTCTTCCCCCTTCTCCTCCTCCGCTTTCTCTTGTTCTTCTTCTTCCGTATCCTCGGAAGCTGTTCTCCCCTCCTGCATGGAGGTTTCTAGAATTTGCGGTTGAGGTTGGGTTTGAACAGGTGATGGTGCGACAATGGATCGCGCCGGAGTTGCTTTGCTCGCCTGGGCCTTCTTTGACTTCTTCACAGGAGGGGTGAGCTCGGGCTCCCCTTCTTCCGGTTGTTTTGACTCGGCGGCAGTTCTTGCTATTTCCTGTTCCTCTTGTTGAAGGACTTCAGCACGCCCTCTGTCCTCAGGCTGGATATTCAGCAAAGGGTCTTCGGTGATTTTGGTGGAGGTCTTCTCCGAAGCGGTTCGCCTCGTGGTACGCTTTGGAGGTGGAGCTTTGGTACTTTTCTTCTTCGGTGGTTGGGTGCTTCCGGAGCCTGCTCCTCCTTTAGTTTTTGCCATTGTGATTTGCAGAGACCAAAAGACTTAGAATTTTGCGAGGAAGTTTTTGGATTTTGTGGGGATTTTGGGGGCAAGGTTAGCTTTTAAGAAGGGTGATCGACAGTTATGGAAATTTAGGGTTTGGGGCGAGTGGAGATCGTGGTGTAGCAGTTTTCGGAGGTTAGGGTTTGTGGGAGAAAAAATCATGGGTTAAGGCTTTAAAGATGGTAAGAATGGTGGTTATGGCAGAAAACAGAAATTTTTAAGGAAAGAAATCATGGCCGAAATTTGAATTTCAAATTTCTGCGGAAACCGAAGGGCTGCAGTCACATCGCCGCCTGCCTCTGACACGCTCACGTCATCTCTCTTCGTAAGCCCTCTTCCAGATTATTCCAACCCCCAACTCTCCACCTACACACTTTGCAACGCAAAGTGAGCTCGGATTCTCCTTTGGGCCTCTTTTCAAATTCATCTGGGCCCGTCTCCCTGTAGGGTTAGTGCATCCAAACAAAACAAACAATATAAAAGAAAAGAAAAGAAAATTCGGTACAGATCATACCGAAGAAACCACACTGGGTTGCCTCCCAGCAAGCGCTCTTGTTTCCCGTCTTGAGCTCGACTCTCCTTCACTCTTTACTCGTACTCAGGGTCGAGAAGGTGGCATTCCTCCTTCTCTTTTTCTACTTCAGCAAGTTCATGATAGGGCTTTAGGCGATGCCCATTTACCACGAACGTATCAACTCCATTGTCATCGTACACTTCTATGCTTCCGTTTGAGAAAATTTCTTTGATCACGAATGGTCCTGACCACTTTGAACGAAGTTTCCCAGCCATCATCTTGAAGCGTGAATTAAAAAGTAGAACTTTTTGTCCCACCAAGAATTCTTTTTTCCTGATCTTGGCATCATGGATCCTCCTGGTTCGCTCTTTATAGAGCACCGCATTGTCGTAAGCCTCCAACCGAAGCTCTTCCAACTCACTCAGCTGCAACTTTCTTGCTTCTCCAGCTAGGGTCATACTGAGGTTAATTTGCTTGATTGCCCAGTACGCCTTATGTTCGATTTCCACAGGCAAATAACATCTTTTCCCATAAAGCAAGCGGAATGGGGACATTCCAATGGGTGTCTTGAAAGCAGTTCTGTATGCCCACAACGCATCTCCCAAGTGGTTACTCCAGTCCTTGCGGTTGGGGTGTACCACCTTCTCCAGGATGCTCTTTATCTCTCTATTGGAAATCTTGGCTTGGCCGTTTGCTTGGGGGTGATATGCAGTGGTGACCTTGTGTGTCACCCCCATCTTCTTAGTTAGTGCTCTGATAATGGCATTACAGAAATGAGACCCCTGATCACTGATTAGAATTTTGGGTATACCATACCTCCCGAATACTTGCTCCTTCAGGAAACTTGCCACGGTATGAGCATCATTGCTTACGGTTGCTTTGGCTTCAACCCATTTTGACACGTAATCCACTGCTACCAGAATGTACTCGTAGTTCATTGACTTTGGGAAGGGCCCCATAAAGTAAATTCCCCACACGTCAAAAATTTCGACTGGCATGATTGAAACTTGTGGTATCTCATCTTTTGCGGTAATACCTCCAGTCATCTGGCACTTCGGGCAGCTCTGTACCCATTTTCTTGCATCCGCAAATATGGTGGGCCAGTAGAATCCACTCTCCAAAATTCTGTGGGCCGTGCGCTTTCCTCCAAAATGCCCGCTGTTTGCTGTTCCATGACACATGTCTAAAATTTGGGCATGCTCATCCTCAGGTATGCATCTCCGTATGACCTGATTTGCTCCAGTCCTCCAAAGATATGGATCCTCCCAGTAGTAAAATCGTGCTTGCACAAGTAGCTTCCTCTGTTCAAACCTTGTCAATCCTGGGGGTGACACACACCCGTCGTGCGGTGTGGACAAAATACATGTGTATGCCCAGTACAGACAGTACACGCTCCTACTTCTCACAACAAGAACTTTAGTCTTAGCGGTAAGCGTAGGGTCGAATCCCACAGGGAGTGAGGAACCACTTTGTTCTCCTACGACAAACTGAGGTGTCACAATTCTCAATCTGTATACGCTGCACAAGAAATAAACAAGATCAATAATAACAAAGGGGTGAGGTTATTCGGTTAGGTCATAACTGTTGTTAACATACGTTCGGTCATAGGCACACTGATGATCCGTCTATGATCCATACAAATCCAAGGCGTGGCCCAAAGACATTGGGGCGTTTCAAGGGGTTATACTTCACATATAGGATGGTTGATCTCATTGTGGTCACTTGGTCCGAAGATCACACAATCCCCGGTCACAAGGCAGTGCTTCACTTCTCCGTAGATAGTAGCCATACCCGTTACTCACCAAGTATGGCCCTCACCAACCTTCTCTCCCGAGGTCCCCAACTCCACGCTTTTAGTGACACATGCCTCCTGGACTCAACTATTTCCGGCTTTGTCAGCCGACCAGTCATAGACATGCTACGGCGCCGAGATTGCTTTCCTCGTTTGATAACCATGGCTTTATGCCTCATCACAGTTGATGGATAGCCTCTAGAGAAGCCCAAGACTGAGGAAGGGCAGTGTATCCCATCAACCCTTTCCCCACCTTCTGGATCTACAACGCCTTTTGTTGACGCTGCTCAGCTACTCGGTCTTGGGCATACCGATTGTTGTACCTTGGTATACCCTGGCCTTTGCTTGTCATGGACATCGTTTTACCGAACGGAGATCACCCGTTAGGCCCCTACTGCCCATGGTTTCAAACAGATCCTTCCGGAACCACGAGATTCAACCGGAAGAACAAGTGCCTCACGAATGTTTACATGTTAACAACAATTACTTCCACACCTAAAACCTCACCTAAAGAATTACTCACACATAACAGAATTCATAAATGTAAAATAGATTGAACACATGATAGAACGAAAAGAAATACTGAAATAGATAAATAGTACCTAGGCTTCAAGCCTTCGAACTTGTTCAAAGGTAAAAACACAACGGAATAGGGAAAAGCACGGAAATGTAAATTGTTTCGGATGCCACACACGGTGAACTTAAAATGATAACTAAAGTAAAACAAGAGTTTCAAGGTGCCAGAAACTTGTGCACGCTGCACATCGTTAGTCTTTTATACTGCCGGATGGTAGAGGCCTAACCCTAGCTGTGCCGGTTCTAAATCTTCGCCGGGATCTTCTTTCCTTAATTAGCTCGATCTTTGATTGATCCTGATTGAAGATGGCGTCCAGCTGCAAGCTTAGTCAACCTTTCCCATTCCTTCGATCCTTCCAGTTTCTTCTTCTTTCTTCCACTTGTTTCTTCGAGATCTCCGAGATTGACCTTTCCTTTTATGGCTCTGGCTGTCTGCTTCTCCTGGTAACGATCAGACGGACTGCTCTTATCGGTGTGGCTCATACCAGGTGGTTGCTCCAGGTTCCCATGCCCCAAGTTGAATTGGAGAGGTACTTGTTGGCCGAAGCTCCATGCTGGTAAACATGACTTAGCAATCTGGGCTCGGTAATGCCCATTCTGACCGCATTTCCTCCGTTTCTGCTCTACTGATCTTCCTTCCTCCACAACTTTGTTTTTCCCCCTGACAGACCTGTACCGACACAATTAAAGAGAAACATAGGTCCAAATGGCCCAAAAGTCGATGACGCATCACACCTACACACTTAAAGCATACTTGCCCTCAAGTATGTAGGTGGATTCACAGAAGACACGGACGAAAAGGAATAAAACTAAAAGACACGAAACTTGCACAGATTTCAGGATCAGATCATACCAACATGCATCATTCAGTTCAAACAGACCACAACCAGAGTAATGATCATGCATAAAGTGTGATGGTAGTCTCTCTTTTCGCTCAAGCACCGGGTTAAGTGTTTACACTCATAATTTGCTGTGCTAGTTCCTCTAAGAGTTTGATTGAAGACTACAAGTTAAGCACACTAGTATGACTCATCAAAGGGTCTTTGTTGGGTTGTAATGGGGCATACGGAGCTAAGGTGAGGTATATATGGTTCAGTGGCTAATTTCAGTATCACCCTTACTCAGTATACACATTCAGTACAGCTACAACCAACCCTTAATTTCCCGCTTTCAATGGGGTTCATTTTTTTTTTTTTTGATTCTATTTGTGGGCAATCATCATTTTTTTTTTATTCACCAATTTTTTTTTTGTGCCCAGATTTCTTTCTTTCTTATAATTCCCTGTTCACCATTTCATTCACTTCATAAATTCTTTCTCCTAGATATAGCATTAACAAAGCTCAAGAAAGAATGAATTCGGCTCAAGTTGGCATACAAGGGATTATTTTTCACATTACATATCAAAGAAAAATCTGGGGCCCTAAATCAAAGAATCGTGCCCAAATCACACAAATCATGTACTAGCAAAAATGAGTCCTCAAACAAAGTCAAGATTTCCTAGTCACAGCAAATTTTCACCACAAACATGCATTTTTTCAATTTGGCCCTGATCTCACCGGTGGGGTACTCTCAGTATCCTCACAGCTACCATCATGCATTTCATACTCAATCCACCAATTCATACCAGGACTGAAATCAGCATGCACAATCCTTCACCATCAAACAATGCAAGCAGACTCGACTCAAACACAGATTAAACAGACACTAAAACAAGAAAAGCAAAAAGATAAAATAAAACCTAATCTACGAGTTCAGGGGAAAGGTACTTAGTCGTTTCGGCCGGAGGATCTCGCCTCCGCAGTCAGCATCTCCTTGATTTCTTTAAAACCAGCTTCCATCACTTTGAATCCTTCTTCCACAGTATCCCTCAACGTGGCCACTTCTCCTCCCAGCATCAGCAGCTCGTCTTTGATTTCCTTCAGTTCGGCCGTCAGCTTGATAATCTCTCCACTGATTGGGCGAGAAGTTCCCTGTTCCTGTGCAACCTTCGGTTCAGGTCGAACCGAGCTGCCTTCTGGTTGGACCAAACGGTAGCTACCACCTTCATCTATCTCAACAATCCGCCAACGCACCAACCGCCCGATATCAAAGAGTCGGGTTTCTGCCGCAACTGCCTCATCCGGGGCTTTCTCGTTGAAACCCGCAAGCTTCTTCGCCAAGAGGGTCACCAGTGGGCATAGGGAGAGATACTTGTTGGTATGGGTTACCCCATACTGAAATTGCAGTGCAGCGGTGAACCCAAAGTTCACCCTCTTTTTCTCCAGCATGCACCAGAGCACAAAGAGCTCTTGCTGCGTGACTACGTTGGATCCCTCAATTCGGCCATAGATGTTATAGGCCAACCAACGATGGCAAATCTGCAGGGCTGGGTCGCGGAGTTCGTTGGACTTGCTGATATTCTTCACAGATTTGGCCCCTGTTGAGAGTTGGGACCAGTACTGGTCAATCTGACTGCGCCACTCCGGTGGAGCCATGGTTTCAGCTTGTTTATACTCATCGTCGTACACTTCCTTGTCCTCTATTACTCCCAGGTGGATGTTCAAGTCGTTGATGGACAGTGGAAACACCTTCCCCCGCAATTGGAAACGGAGGGTACCTGGTGTTTCGATTGAGTAATTTCCCTTTGGCTTGAACTCTACCGTACTCATGAACTCTTCCGACAAATTCTTGAACGCCAACACATTCCACTTCAGAATCTTTCCCCAACCAATGCTCTCGAAATATCCCTCCACACGTTCTTTTATCCCGAAACTCTCCAACACTTCAGTCACCAGAAAATACCAAGGAGTTATCTCCCGATTCTGTAAAACGGCATACCTCTGACTGTCCCTCGGTATGGCCGTCTCCATAGTGCTGGGTCGTACCACTCCCCTGCGCTTGACGCCCTTGGGTTTTGAGGTGATTGTGCTCGTCACCGGTTTAGCAGGGGCGACCACATCCTCCGAATTGGAGCTTTCAACCGTCTCGGTTCTCTCTGGGTCTACTTCCATCGGCTCCTCCATCTCCTTGGCCTTCCCTTTTTCGGCTGCAGTGGGTTTCCTTGGTTTCTTACTCTGTTCAGCTTTTGTTCGGGTCTTATTGCCTGCCGGTGCCGGTTTGGCCTTAACTGGTAGTGGGGGTTTGGCAACATCTAGCTTTTTTTTCACTCCGGGTCTCTTGCTCTGGGGTGTCGGGATTTCTACTTCCCTCTCCTGAACGGCCTCAACTTCCTCTGCTTCATCATCCTCTTTCTCGTCCACCTTCTCTTCTTCCGCTTCCGTTTCCTCGGAAGCTGTTTTCCCCTCCTGCATGGAGGTTTCTGGAAATTGTGGTTGCGGTTGAGCTTGAATAGGTCGTGGTGCGACAGTGGTTCGCGCCAGAGTTGCTTTGCTCGCCTGAGCCTTCTTTGATTTCTTCACAGGAGGGGTGAGCTCGGGCTCTCCTTCTTCCGGTTGCGTCGACTCGACTGCTGCTCTTGCTACTTCTCGTTCCTCTTGTTGGAGGACTTCAGCACGCCCTTTGTCCTCGGGCTGGATCTCCAGCAAAGGGTCTTCGGTGATTTTAGTGGAGGTCTCCTCCGAAGTGGTCCGCCTTGTGGTACGCTTTGGAGGTGGGAGTTTGGCGCCTTTCTTCTTCGGCGGTTGGGTATTTCCGGAGCCTGCTCCTCCTTTGGTTTTTGCCATTGCGAATTGCAGAGATCACAGGACTTAGAATTTGTGCGGAAGTTTTGGGTTTTGTGGGGTTTTTCGGAGGCAAGGTTGGTTTTTAAAGAAAGGTGATCGGTAATTATGGGAATTTAGGGTTTGAGGCGAGTGGTGATCGTGGTGTAGCAGTTTTTCGGAGGTTAGGGTTTGTGGGGAAGGAGATCGTGGGTTGAGGCTTTGAATATGGTAAGTGTGATGGTTATGGCAGAAAAAGAATTTTTAAGGAAATAAAAACTTGGCCAAAATTTGAAATTCAAATTTCTGCGGAAACCGAAGAGTTGCAGTCACATCGCCGCCTACCTCTGACACGCTCGCGTCATCTCCCTCTGTAAGCCCTCTTCCAGACCGTTCCAATCCCTAACTCTCCACCTACACACTTTGCAACGCAAAGTGGGCTTGGATCAACCTCTGGGCCTCCTTCCAAATTATCTCGACCCGACTTTCCTGCATGTTAGTGCATCCAAACAAAAACAAAACAACCTTAAAGAAAAAGAAAATTCGGTATAGACCATACCGAAGTAACCACACTGGGTTGCCTCCCAGCAAGCGCTCTTGTTTCTCGTCTTGAGCTCGACCTTCCTTCACTCTTCACTCGTACTCAGGGTCGAGAAGGTGGCACTCCTCCTTCTCCTTTCCTACTTCAGCAAGCTCATGATAGGGCTTTAGGCGATGCCCATTCACTACGAACGTATCAACTCCATTGTGATCATATACTTCAATGCTTCCATTTGAAAAGATTCCTTTGATCACGAATGGTCCTGACCACTTTGAACGAAGCTTCCCAGCCATCATCTTGAAGCGTGAATTGAAAAGTAGGACTTTTTGTCCCACCAAGAATTCCTTCTTCCTGATCTTGGCATCATGGATCCTTCTGGTTCGCTCTTTATAGAGCACCGCATTATCGTAAGCCTCCAACCTAAGTTCTTCCAACTCACTCAGTTGCAACTTTCTTGCTTCTCCAGCTAGGGTCATACTGAGATTAATTTGCTTGATTGCCCAGTACGCCTTATGTTCGATTTCCACAGGTAAGTGACATCTTTTCCCATAAAGCAAGCGGAACGGGGACATTCCAATGGGTGTCTTGAAAGCAGTTCTGTATGCCCATAACGCATCCCCAAAATGGTCACTCCAGTCCTTACGGTTGGGGTGCACCACCTTTTCCAGGATGCTCTTTATCTCCCTATTGGAAATCTCGGCCTGGCCATTTGCTTGGGGGTGATATGCAGTGGTGACCTTGTGTGTCACCCCCATCTTCTTGGTTAGTGCTCTGATAATGGCATTACAGAAATGAGACCCTTGGTCACTGATTAGAATTTTGGGTATACCATATCTCCCGAACACTTGTTCCTTCAGGAATCCTGCCACGGTATGAGCATCATTGCTTGCGGTTGCCTTGGCTTCAACCCACTTTGATACGTAATCCACTGCTACCAGAATGTATTCGTAGCTTTTTGACTTTGGGAAGGGCCCCATAAAGTCAATCCCCCATACGTCGAAAATTTCGACCGGCATGATCGGAACTTGTGGCATTTCATCCTTTGCGGTAATACCTCCAGTCATCTGGCACTTTGGGCAGCTCTGTACCCATTTCCTTGCATCCGCAAATATGGTGGGCCAGTAGAATCCACTCTCCAAGATTCTGTGGGCCGTGCGCTTTCCTCCAAAATGTCCGCTATTTGTTGTTCCATGACACATGTCCAAAATTTGGGCATGCTCATCCTCAGGTATGCATCTCCGTATGACTTGATCTGCTCCAGTCTTCCAGAGATATGGATCCTCCCAGTAATAGTATCGTGCTTGCACGAGTAACTTCCGTTGTTCGAATCTTGTCAACCCTGAGGGTAACTCTTTGGTAATCAGATAGTTAGCTATATCCGCATACCAGGGCTCCTGCTTGGTTAGAGCATACAGTTCTTCTTCTTCCTCCAGGATGCTCATGGAATATGGTCTCTCGTCTGGGAAGGTATCGGTAATGGGCATACCATCATCCTCTTCCAGTTGCAGCCTGCTCAAATGATCCGCCACAAGGTTCGCAGCTCCTTTCTTGTCCCTTATTTCTATATTGAACTCTTGTAATAGTAAGATCCACCTGATGAGTCGAGGTTTGGATTCCTTCTTGGCCATCAAATACTTCAATGCAGCATGATCCGTGTAGACCACCGCCTTCGTTCCCAAAAGGTAGGATCGAAACTTTTCTATGGCAAACACCACCGCCAAGAGTTCTTTCTCAGTAGTGGTATAGCTGCACTGTGTTGGATTCAGTGTTTTGGATGCGTAGTAGATCACGCAACTCTCTTTGCCTTTCTTCTGTCCCAGTACTGCTCCAACGGCGTGGTTGCTGGCATCGCACATGATCTCGAACGGTATATCCCACACCGGCGGTTGAATAATGGGGGCCGACACCAACTTGTTTCTCAAAATTATGAATGCCTCCTTACAATCATCATAAAACTCAAACGGCACATCTTGTTGAAGAAGTCTGGTCATAGGCTGGGCAATCTTGGCGAAATCTTTGATAAATCGCCGGTAGAAACCTGCATGGCCAAGGAAAGCCCGTATGTGCTTTACGGTAGTCGGGTAAGGCAATTTGGCGATGGAATCAACTTTCGCCTTGTCCACTTCAATTCCCCTTTCTGAAATCACATGGCCAAGCACTATTCCTTCCCTTACCATAAAATGGCACTTTTCATAATTGAGGACCAGGCTCTTCTCCACACATCTTTTCAAGACAAGCTCTAGATGCTTCAAACAAGTGTCGAAAGAGCTCCCATATACAGTGAAGTCGTCCATGAAGACTTCAATGCAATTTTCCAATAGATCGGAGAAGATGCTCATCATGCACCGTTGAAAAGTTCCCGGTGCGTTGCATAGTCCGAACGGCATTCTCCGGTATGCGAATGTTCCAAATACGCAGGTGAAAGTGGTTTTCTCCTGGTCTTCATGTGCCACAAAAATTTGCATATATCCAGAATATCCGTCTAGAAAATAGTAATAGGCATTACCGGCCAATCTCTCCAACATCTGGTCGATAAAGGGTAATGGGAAATGGTCCTTCCTGGTTGCATCATTCAGCTTCCTGTAGTCGATGCAAACTCTCCATCCAGTTTGCAATCGGGTGGGCACAAGCTCGCCTTGATCGTTCTCCACAACTTGTATCCCCGATTTCTTCGGTACGACATGGACTGGACTCACCCATTGGCTATCGGATATGGGATAGATGATTCCCAATTCCAATAGCTTAAGAATTTCCTTTAGTACCACCTCCTTCATGACCGGGTTCATCTTTCTTTGAGAATCTCGAACGGGTTTGGCTCCCTCTTCTAAGTATATGTGGTGCATGCACTCCGTGGGACTGATGCCCTTGATATCAGCTAAGGTCCAACCGATGGCTTCCCTATTCTCTCGTAATACTCTGACCAATCGCTCTTGTTGCACGACGGTTAGATCAGAACTGATGATAACTGGTAGCGTCTCTTCTGGTCCCAGATAAGCATATTGTAAATGCTTAGGTAATTGCTTGAGCTCCAAAATGGGTGCTTTCTGGATTGAAGGTAGCAGCTTCTCGTTCTGCCCATACTGAGCCAATAACTCCGGTTTGCTTGTCTCTGTTCCCCCAGCTAGATAGACCTCCTGTATTAACTCCTTGATCTTCTGGTCTACCTCCACCTCGGCTTCTAAAGTGCTTTCTCGGAGAGAGTAAAGCTCCATGATGGCTTCCTTCATTTCCTCGTCCTCCATATGTTCGGCATCCCGATCAGTCAGACCATACTGAATCACCTTCTCTGTGGTATCCCGGGAACCGAAAGTAATTCCTTGTTCTTGCACCAAGGGTTCAAACACATCGACCATGTCCACCGTCTCCATTGCTTGTTTTCTCTTCATAGTCTCATAGATGTTGAATTCTACTTGGACTCCATCGAACTCACATGTCAAGATTCCGGTTTTCATATCGATCTTAGTTCCAGCGGTCATCATAAATGGCATCCCCAATAGTATGGCATTCTCTCTAGTTTCGGGTCCCGTATCTAGAACATAGAAGTCTGCTGGGAAAATCAAATCCCCAACCTTGATCAGTACGTCTTCCACTACTCCTTCAGGGTAAGCGTTGGACCTGTCAGCCAACTGTATGACCACACGGGTGTCCCTCATCTCGCCAATATTCAATCTCTTGTATACAGCCAATGGCATCACATTAATGGAGGCTCCAAGATCCATCATTGCCTTATCCATATTGGTTTCTCCTATGTTGCATGGAATAGTGAACATCCTCGGATCTTTTCGCTTAGTGGGTAGCTTCCGTTGGATCACTGCTGAAACACTTTCTCCCATCACGTAGCGGACCTCTTCCTCCATTTTGACTTTCCTTGAGCAAAGGTCTTTCAAGAATTTGGCATATTTGGGGATTTGCCTGATAGCATCGAGTAGAGGTATGCTCAACTCAACCTTTTGAAACATCTTCATCATTTCACTTGCTTCCTTCTCTCTAGCTTTCTGTTTCAGGCGTCCCGGGTAGGGTGCCTCGGTTGGATTGCTACCTCCAGCTTGTTCATCAGTTGGTCCCTTCCCGTTCTTGTTCCACCCTCCTCGGAGCAATTCAGCCTCTGCTAACAATTCTTCCTCCTTTTCCTCTCCCTCAAGAAACTCGGTTAGCACCACTTGGGCATGCTCTCTGGGGTTGATTCCCATGGCTGGGAGTTTACCAGCGTTCTCCTCTAGTTTGGCCACTGCCTTAGTCAAATGACTAATTTGCTGGTTAGTTTGGTTCATGCCGGCACAAATTTCATTGCGAAATTTCTCGCTCTCCTTAGCCATGCTTTCAATGGCTTCTTCCCATGGTGCCCTCCGATGTGGTGGTTGGTAAGGGGGTTGTTGCTGATTCTGGTTGTGGTGTTGAGGTGGTCCCAACTGGTACTGTTGTTGATGCTGGTTCTGATTATACTGAGGACGTTGCACTGGTACGCCCATATTGTTCTGCTGTTGGGGCTGACCATCTTGCTTCCACCGGAAGTTGGGGTGATCTCTCCACCCAGGATTGTAAGTATTTGCATAAGGATCATACTTCCGTGGATTCCCATCATGTCCTCCAATGGCATTGACATCAACAATATCTTCGCCAAAATTGGGGCAATTTTCAGATTGATGTTCTGTGGCATCGCAAAGGCCACACTGGCGAATCTTCTTCGGTATAGTCAAGCCCGACAGAAGTTCCTTGAGTTCGTTCATACTCTTCTCCATAGTTTTGTCCAGTTTAGACATCTCCTCCTTCTCTTCAGCTCTCCTTGGTTTTTCCAGATTCCTTTCATGTCCTTCATCACGTGATTCTTCTGCCATGGTGCCCAACAATTGGAAGACCTCCAATGGAGTCTTACTCATCAGCGATCCATTGCAAGCTGCCAGGACCAAACTGCGATCGTTTTTCCGCATGCCTTTTACAAAACTCTCCACCTGATCTTTTGGAGAGATTTGGTGATGAGGACAATTGCTTAACATTCTCTTGAATCTCGTCCAGTATTCGTAGAAGGATTCCAGCCCATCTTGCCTGATGCTGCGGATATCCCATCTCATCCGCTCCACTCGTGCTGCTGGGAAGAATTCTTCCAAGAAGGCCTGTTGCAGTTGTGCCCATGTAGTGACACTGCCTTCGGGTAGGTCATACAGCCATCTTCTCGCGTTGTCTACCAAGGTAAAAGGGAAGAGTATCAACTTGACATACTCTTGCTGCTCATCAGTTGATTGGTGCATGATTGTCATCTCGAAATCTTGGAGATGGGTATGAGGGTCATCTCCTGGGTATCCATTGAACTTCGGCAAGATCTGAAGCAATGAGGGCTTCATGTCATACCGACGAGGTGCGAACGGATTTGCGGGTAGGGTGATCCCGTTCGGCCTCAGGTTGAGGTTAGTTGGGTATGCCAACTGTCTGAGGGTCTGCTCCGGTACGGCTTCTGCTTGCTCAGCCTCTGCCATAGCTTCGCGTCTCGCTATTCGTGCTCCTGCGCGCAGTCGTCTTTCTGTACGATCAATATCAGGATCAAACACCAATGCTCTTACAGCTCTACGAGTTCCACGCATACACCAATAGCGGAAAATGGAATGAGGAGAGAACAAAATTGCTGCGCGTCACTTCCCGGCAACGGCGCCAATTTTGACACACACCCGTCGTGCGGTGTGGACAAAATACCTGTGTATGCCCAGTACAGACAGTACACGCTTCTACTTCTCACAACAAGAACTTTAGTCTTAGCGGTAAGCGTAGGGTCGAATCCCACAGGGAGTGAGGAACCACTTTGTTCTCCTACGACAAACTGAGGTGTCACAATTCTCAATCTGTATACGCTGCACAAGAAATAAACAAGATCAATAATAACAAAGGGGTGAGGTTATTCGGTTAGGTCATAACTGTTGTTAACATTCGTTCGGTCATAGGCACACTGATGATCCGTCTATGATCCATACAACTCCAAGGCGTGGCCCAAAGACATTGGGGCGTTTCAAGGGGTTATACTTCACATATAGGATGGTTGATCTCATTGTGGTCACTTGGTCCGAAGATCACACAATCCCCGGTCACAAGGCAGTGCACTTCTCCGTAGATAGTAGCCATACCCATTACTCACCAAGTATGGCCCTCACCAACCTTCTCTCCCGAGGTCCCCAACTCCACGCTTTTAGTGACACATGCCTCCTGGACTCAACTATTTCCGGCTTTGTCAGCCGACCAGTCATAGACATGCTACGGCGCCGAGATTACTTTCCTCGTTTGATAACCATGGCTTTATGCCTCGTCACAATTGATGGATAGCCTCTAGAGAAGCCCAAGACTGAGGAAGGGCAGTGTATCCCATCAACCCTTTCCCCACCTTCTGGATCTACAACGCCTTTTGTTGACGCTGCTCAGCTACTCGGTCTTGGGCATACCGATTGTTGTACCTTGGTATACCCTGGCCTTTGCTTGTCATGGACAGCGTTTTTCCGAACGGAGATCACCCGTTAGGCCCCTACTGCCCATGGTTTCAAACAGATCCTTCCGGAACCACGAGATTCAACCGGAAGAACAAGTGCCTCACGAATGTTTACATGTTAACAACAATTGTTTCCACACCTAAAACCTCACCTAAAGAATTACTCACACATAACAGAATTCATAAATGTAAAATAGATTGAACACATGATAGAACGAAAAGAAATACTGAAATAGATAAATAGTACCTAGGCTTCAAGCCTTCGAACTTGTTCAAAGGTAAAAACACAACGGAATAGGGAAAAACACGGAAATGTAAATTGTTTCGGATGCCACACACGGCGAACTTAAAATGATAACTAAAGTAAAACAAGAGTTTCAAGGTGCCAGAAACTTGTGCACGCTGCACATCGTTAGTCTTTTATACTGCCGGATGGTAGAGGCCTAACCCTAGCTGCGCCGGTTCTAAATCTTCGCCGGGATCTTCTTTCCTTAATTAGCTCGATCTTTGATTTATCCTGATTGAAGATGGCGTCCAGCTGCAAGCTTAGTCAACCTTTCCCATTCCTTCGATCCTTCCAGTTTCTTTTTCTTTCTTCCACTTGTTTTGTAACACCCCCATCCCTTGCGAATAGGAGATGCTACCCAAAATATTCATTTATTTGATTTCTCTAATATTAATTTAAGTATAGGATATAAAGAAAAATAGGAAAAGAATTCCCTTTTTGATAATATAGTAATCTAATAAATATTACTATTAAAATTAATAATACTTAACCAATGAGTTATTAAAATATACTATATGTGTAATAGAAAAATTATCAAAATTTTATTTCTCTTTTCCAATATAAAAAATATGTAACGGAAGCTGTAAAACTACAATAATAATCCTGCCAAAACACTATATATATATATATATATATATATATATATATATATATATATATATCAAAGGCAACGGAAGCTGTAAGTTATATAAACGACATTCAATAATAACTTTATCTAAGCATCATATTTATATATATAAAAAGATGGAGTACATACAAAACCATCAAGTTTAAAAGTATAATTAACGTGTTCGAGGCACAGCTCGTAACTACACATACGGTAAACAAAATATATATATTCGGTCACAGCGGTCATCAAAATGCATGATCATAAACCAATATATATAAAGTCTCGACCCACCAAAATTGGAAGAGGCTAAGTTGGTTAGTAGCAAGATATATTTACCAAAAATAGCAACATATAATACTTCATCATATAATAGAACGGGAGAATGTGGAGCTCCATGTCTGCCGTCTTGCCGTCAACTCCTTAACCTGAAAAGAATCATAAATAATAGGGTATGAGTGCGCAAGCACACTCAGTGGGGTAAACACTGCAAGCAGTTATAACCAATTGTGTAATGAATCATAACATGTTGAACTCTTATAATTTTTGACTTAGCTGACATCTTGTGAGACTAGTCTCGGTCCCTTGTGGACCTGACCCCTTGTGGGCCGTTCAGCTCTTTGATCCCTTGTGGATCCGACCCCTTGTGGGTTCCCATTAGTTCATATGAATGACGCACAACACAATAATGATTATAACCATGTAACAACTACGCTTACAGATAAAAGTAAACCCCACCTTAAGTGATTGAATTCAAACCTCTTCAAGCTTGCTTCGGTTGTCCTCCTCGAGCCTTGGATGCGCCGCTCCTAGCACTTGAAACACTTTAAACTTAGTTTCATTACAAGCACTTATTCTTGAATAAGCTCTCATTTCTTTAAACAATATTTTTAATCTCTCTTGAATATATTCTTGATAATTCTACAATACACTTGAAGCCGAAGACCATATTTGAACATTTTATGAATCTACAAATTATAAATTCATAGTTTCAATTACTAGTATAAATTATACTAATCTAACTTCATTATAATCATATCATTTAATTATATAATATACTAAGTTTAGATCACCATAATCCTTATAATTTATTTCAATTCTTGGCTAATAATATTAAAAGCAAATGTCTTGATTATCTATTTATGTGTTCAAGGTGAAACAATCATCAAAAATCTAATTCAAATTCCCAAACAAAAATTAAAATAAGCATAACATATTAAAACTCATATTCGACACATATGGAGCTACATCTCGACGTCTATTCTGGCCAATTTGACCTTAGATCTCAAGAAGAAAACCTATGATTAGAACGTCTACGACATGAGCTACAAAACCCCTAAACTTATTCTCCCTCACGGCATCGATTTGACGCCGGAAGGTTGACTCAAACTCGCGCGGAAATCTTCGCGCACAGACCCGACACCCTGACTTGATTGGCTCATAACTCCCTCGTCCGGTGTCGGATTGACGATCCGAAGGTACTGTTGGAAAGCCAACGACGATAGCTTTCTAATGGTACCTATATTGATGGGGTTTGATGAAAGAAAACAGATGAAAAACGGTCTGCAAGGTACGATCCTGCTGCTGTCAAAAACAGGGGAAAAATAAAACACAGCAAAACACATGCCGGCAGCCACCACGCCGCCGGAACTACTGTTCCGGTAATCCCTCCTCCTCACTCACACACAACAGACTTCATCCCACCAATATCTACTCAAGACCTTTAGCCATCGATTAAGAAGAACAAGAATGGAAGAGAAGTGCAAAACCCTTTCAAATTCAACAAGCAAAAATCGAAGAAACAAGAATTATGAGAAATTACCTTGATGGCTGCAGTAAATCGATGAGTGGTGAAGATGGAGAGAAGAGAAAAGACGCAGGGGAGAGAAGATAGGGAAATTACCAAACCACAAGCATATCCTTATATATATACATGGATTATCTATTAAAAAATCTAACTTATACAATAAAAATCTAACACTTTATAAATATTTTAATGCTATTTGCTAATAAAATCTTAGATATTTTTATCAATAGCAATTCTATAATATTCAAGTTTATTCATTAATATTATATGACTTATTACAAAAATTCTTAATATTTTAATATTAAATCAATTCTAGAATATTCCATTTACTTATACCCCATTTTTTTTATAAACAATTTACATATTAATATCTAACATATTCTAGAGTTTTCATGTACTTTATTTTACTAATCTTACTCTTTAAGATTTATTTATAAGTAATTTTTAATTTTGCTAAGGCGGATCCTCGCTCTAAGTCGGACAACCTGTACAACATTTTAAAATCAAATCCGTTAGTTTTAATAACGTCATAAAAATATTTTACTTAAACATAAACATCTCTAATATATTGTAATTAAATTATAAATAAATTAAAAAGGTTCGGGGTATTACACCCTACCACCCTTATAAATAATTTCGTCCTCGAAATTAACCTTGCAAGTCTTTAATGTGAGGATATCGCGCTAAAATGTCGTCTTCTTTCTCCCACGTTGCTTCTTCAGGTCCGTGCCTACTCCATTGGACTTTTACTAATGGCACTAATCTATTTCTTAAGGTATGAACCTTTCGATCTAAGATGGCAACAGGCGTTTCCTCATAGGTTAAGTCAGCAGATATTTGGAGACTCCCACGAGAAATGATGTGGCTTGGGTCAGAAACGTATTTCCTAAGCATCGACACGTGGAATACGTTATGTACGCCTGCTAGGTCTGGGGGTAAAGCTAAGCGATAAGCTACGCCCCCTATCTTTTCAAGTATTTCAAACGGTCCTACGTATCGAGGTTGTAACTTTCCCTTTTTGCCGAATCTAATGACTCCTTTCATCGGTGCTATCTTCAAGAATACTTTGTCTCCAACCTCGAAATGCACGTCTTTTCGTTTTGCATCGGCGTAAGACTTTTGACGATCTTGGGCTATCTTGATTCTTTCTCTAATTTTTGCAATTACTCCAACTGTTCTTTCAATGATCTCGGGTCCCAAAATTCGTCTTTCTCCGACTTCATCCCAGTGAATCGGTGATCGACATTTTCTTCCATAAAGAGCTTCAAATGGTGGCATCCCGATTGTAGCTTGGTGGCTATTATTGTACGCGAACTCAACCAATGGTAAGTGTTTCTCCCAACTTCCTCCCAAGTCAAGCGCACAAGCACGAAGCATATCTTCTAAGATTTGGATAGTTCGTTCCGATTGTCCGTCCGACTGAGGATGATAGGCCGTGCTGAAATTTAACTAGGTGCCTAAGGCTGATTGAAGGCTCCTCCAAAACATAGAAGTGAATCTTGTATCTCGATCTGACACTATTGACACTGGTACTCCATGTAGCCTTACTATCTCATCAATGTAGAGTTGCGCCAATTGATCCATGCTATAGGTCATCTTTACAGGAAGAAAGTGGGCTGATTTCGTCAACGTATCAATAATAACCCAAATTGCATGATGGCCTTTCACTGTGCGAGGTAATCCAACCACAAAGTCCATAGCAATTTTCTCCCATTTCCACTCGGGAATCTCGAGCGGGTTTAGTAATCCAGAGGGGCGTTGGTGTTCAGCTTTTACCTGTTGGCAAGTGATACATCTTTCTACAAAGCTCCCAATAGATCTCTTCATGTTTCGCCACCAAAAGATCGTTTTCAAATCCTTGTACATCTTGGTTCCACCTGGATGCACGGAGTATGGAGTATTGTGTGCTTCCTCAAGTATCTCCCGTCTGAGCTCTTCATTATTTAGCACGCACAATCTTCCTTCGTAAACGAGTGTTCCGTCCTCTGTGACTGCGAATCCTTGGATGGTACCTTCGAGTGCTCTCGTCTTTATTTTGCACAAAAATTGATCATCTTTTTGCGCCTCTCGAATTCGATCTCTTAGCATTGGACGGACGACAAGTGCAGCTATAACTCCTGATGTGGTGTTCGGCGGTTGCACCACTTCCAAATTAAGCATCTCGAATTCTCTAATAAGCTTCTTCTCGCTAGTAGGTAATGTGGCAAGATAACTTTTTCGACTTAACGCATCAGCAACCACGTTCGCCTTTCCAGGGTGATAGTGGATTGTGCAGTCGTAATCTTTAACTAACTCTAACCACCTTCTTTGGCGGAGGTTTAACTCCTTTTGAGTGAAGAAATATTTGAGGCTCTTGTGGTCGGTGTAAATTTCGCACTTGCTGCCATAGAGATAATGACGCCATATTTTCAATGCATGCAAAACTGCTGCGAGCTCGAGGTCGTGAGTCGGGTACTTCTCTTCGTGAGGCTTCAACTGCCTTGATGCGTATGCCACGACCTTACCATGTTGCATCAATACACATCCGAGCCCTTGCTTTGAAGCATCCGTATAGATAACAAAGCCTTCAGCACCATCGGGTACTGTCAAAACTGGGGCTGATATTAGGCGTTGTTTAAGCTCTTGGAAACTCTTCTCGCATTGGTCACTCCATTGGAACTTTTCATTCTTCCGCGTTAGCTTTGTTAACGGACCGGCAATTCTCGAAAATCCCTCTATGAATCGCCGATAGTACCCAGCCATTCCAAGGAAGCTCCTGATCTCTTTCACGTTGGTTGGCGTCTTCCAATTACTTACTGCTTCAACTTTGGACGGATCTACTTCTATCCCTTTCGGTGTAATCACGTGTCCGAGAAAAGCTACTCGTTCCAACCAAAATTCACATTTTTGAAATTTCGCATACAACTTTTCTTTCCTCAAAGTCTCCAAGACGATCTTCAGATGCTCCGCGTGTTGCTCCTTGTCTCTCGAGTATACAAGGATGTCGTCAATAAAAACGATCACAAATTGATCAAGGTAGGAATGGAAGACGCGGTTCATTAAATCCATGAAGACGCCAGGTGCATTGGAGAGTCCGAAAGGCACGACTGTAAACTCAAAGTGGCCGTATCTCGTCCTAAACGCGGTCTTGGAAACGTCGCTCTCTTTGATTTTGAGTTGGTGATATCCCGATCTCAAGTCGATCTTCGAGAACACGCCCGCTCCTTTCAATTGGTCGAATAAATCTTCGATTCGGGGCAACAGATATTTATTCTTAATCGTTAGCCTATTGAGTTCGCGATAATCTACGCACATTCTTAAAGTCCCGTCCTTTTTCTTCACGAATAATACTGGAGCACCCCAAGGAGATACACTCGGTCGAATGAATCCCTTGTCAAGCAATTCTTGTAGCTGAACTTTAAGTTCTTGTAATTCTTTAGGTGCCATCCTATAGGGTGCCTTCGAGATTGGAGTTGCTCCTGGTACTAAGTCGATGGTGAACTCGATTTGTCGGTCTGGAGGAATCCCTGGTAACTCATCAGGAAATACATCGGCATACTCTCTTACTATAGGCACTTCAGAAACCTTACTTTCGTTGGGTAGTGTTGTGGTCATACTAACTAGGTACCCTTGACAATATTTCTTTCTTAGCATCTTGATTGCCTTCATCGCGGTTATAATCCTTGGATGAGCTTTTGTTCGAGCACCATAAAAGATGAGCTTCGGTTCTCTAGGGCGTTGAATCTCCACCTTTCGCTCACGACATCTAATTGTTGCATTATTCTTGCCCATCCAATCCATGCCTAAGATTATATCGAAATCTCGCATTTCTAGGACGTGAAGATCGGCTTCAAGCTCTTTCCCGTTTATGTCTATCTTTATACCCTTCGCTATCTTATCGCTCCTAATAATTTTTCCCGAAGGAATGCTAACCTCTAGTGCGTCGCTATTATCATAGGAGACTATACTAATCTTCGAACAAAATTTCGTAGATATGAAGGAATGGGTAGCTCCCGAATCAAATAGCACCAAAGCAGGAATATTTGAGACTTGAAGTATACCTGACATGGTGTCTGCACCGTCCTCGGGATCGGGGTCTCCTTCTGTCATGGCAAAGACTCGGGGCTTCACTTTCTTCATAGGCTCTTGAATATTCTTTTGCGTCTCCTTCTTGTTCTTTGGACAGTTATATGACATGTGTCCTGGATCGCCGCAGGAGTAGCAGACGTTCTTCCCACGCCAACACTCGCCTATGTGGAATTTATTACACTTTGGGCATTGAGACTTCTCATTGCTTGATTTGGATGATGCAGATCCTGTTGAAGAACCACGTGTTGGTTGCCATTTCTTGTTTGTTGGAGCATTTTTCCCTTTTCCAAAATCTTCCCATTTTCTCTTTCCGAATGAGTCACGGTGTTGTTGATCTTTGATCTCTAGTTGCAAGCCATTGGAGACTGCTTGAGCTCGGTCGATAACTTCTCTATAAGTTGGCAATCTCAAGGCGGATATTATTCCACAAATTTCAGGTCGTAAGCCTTGCTCGAACCGACGCGCTTTCTTCACATCCGTGTCGACTAGGTATGATGCATATCGAGACAATTTGTTGAATTTTCTCTCATAGTCGACAAGTGTCATATTTCCTTGCTTGAGATTGAGGAACTCGGTCTCCTTTTGTGTTATGTAGGATTGAGGAAAATAGCGATCCATTATCAACTCCTTGAAGTCCTTCCAAACCAAAGCTTGGCGTTGTTCAAGTGTCAACGTTCGAGCATGAGATTCCCACCAGTGGCTTGCTTCTTCGGCCAATTGATAGATCGCACACGAAACTTTTTGCTCTTCACTACAGCCCATAAGCTCAAATATTCGTTCGAGCTCACGAATCCATTCTTCCGTGTCTTCAGGCCCTTCGGTTCCCTTAAATCTTGGTGGACCCATCCTTCGAAACTGTTCAATAATTTCAAAATTCCTTACTCGAGGTTGTCCAGCATTCATGCCACCCTCCTGTTGTTGCTGCATAAAGCCTTGGAGAGCTAGTAGAAATTGAGCAAAATCAACCCCATTGTTATTCACAGGTGGGGCTCGCTGCTCATCTTTCGGAGCGCGTCGCGGGGGCATTATCCTTTAACTAAATCAAGATGTTAAGAACCTAAAGTCAATGTCCTAACGGTTATATTTCGAGGACTAATTCTATTAGAGCATAAATCTATGTAATATAAATCAATCAAGATCACTGAGGAAACTTCTATTTCTTTATTTAAAAACTTATTCTATCAAACTTTATCATTGATGTGTCGGAAATTCAAAACATAGCCAGTAATCGTATCAACTAAATATTAAAATCATTTTTTGTCCCTTGTGGACACACATATTCTTTCACATTATTCAAATTGATATGATCAAGCTTTCAATTTTTTTTTTCGACACGATCATTTCATACTCACACCATAATTTTAAGCAAAATAAAATTATTTAATAAATACATATTACCTTGGAGTCGGCATAGAGCAGCAGCCACGAACCACATTCTCTCCCGATTCGAAACATGTCACAACAACTCATATATTACTAATAATTATATTTCAGATGCAAGTCTACAGGAACGTAGACCTGCTCTGATACCACAATGTAACACCCCCATCCCTTGCGAATAGGATATGCTACCCAAAATATTCATTTATTTGATTTCTCTAATATTAATTTAAGTATAGGATATAAAGAAAAATAGGAAAAGAATTCCCTTTTTGATAATATAGTAATCTAATAAATATTACTATTAAAATTAATAATACTTAACCAATGAGTTATTAAAATATACTATATGTGTAATAGAAAAATTATCAAAATTTTATTTCTCTTTTCCAATATAAAAAATATGTAACGGAAGCTGTAAAACTACAATAATAATCCTGCCAAAACACTATATATATATATATATATATAAATATCAAAGGCAACGGAAGCTGTAAGTTATATAAACGACATTCAATAATAACTTTATCTAAGCATCATATTTATATATATAAAAAGATGGAGTACATACAAAACCATCAAGTTTAAAAGTATAATTAACGTGTTCGAGGCACAGCTCGTAACTACACATATGGTAAACAAAATATATATATTCGGTCACAGCCGTCATCAAAATGCATGATCATAAACCAATATATATAAAGTCTCGACCCACCAAAATTGGAAGAGGCTAAGTTGGTTAGTAGCAAGATATATTTACCAAAAACAGCAACATATAATACTTCATCATATAATAGAACGGGAGAATGTGGAGCTCCATGTCTGCCGTCTTGCCGTCAACTCCTTAACCTGAAAAGAATCATAAATAATAGGGTATGAGTGTGCAAGCACACTCAGTGGGGTAAACACTGCAAGCAGTTATAACCAATTGTGTAATGAATCATAACATGTTGAACTCTTATAATTTTTGACTTAGCTGACATCTTGTGAGACTAGTCTCGGTCCCTTGTGGACCTGACCCCTTGTGGGCCGTTCAGCTCTTTGATCCCTTGTGGATTCGACCCCTTGTGGGTCCCATTAGTTCATATGAATGACGCACAACACAACAATGATTATAACCATGTAACAACTACGCTTACAGATAAAAGTAAACCCCACCTTAAGTGATTGAATTCAAACCTCTTCAAGCTTGCTTCGGTTGTCCTCCTCGAGCCTTGGATGCGCCGCTCCTAGCACTTGAAACACTTTAAACTTAGTTTCATTACAAGCACTTATTCTTGAATAAGCTCTCATTTCTTTAAACAATATTTTTAATCTCTCTTGAATATATTCTTGATAATTCTACAATACACTTGAAGCCGAAGACCATATTTGAACATTTTATGAATCTACAAATTATAAATTCATAGTTTCAATTACTAGTATAAATTATACTAATCTAACTTCATTATAATCATATCATTTAATTATATAATATACTAAGTTTAGATCACCATAATCCTTATAATTTATTTCAATTCTTGGCTAATAATATTAAAAGCAAATGTCTTGATTATCTATTTATGTGTTCAAGGTGAAACAATCATCAAAAATCTAATTCAAATTCCCAAACAAAAATTAAAATAAGCATAACATATTAAAACTCATATTCGACACATATGGAGCTACATCTCGACGTCTATTCTGGCCAATTTGACCTTAGATCTCAAGAAGAAAACCTATGATTAGAACGTCTACGACATGAGCTACAAAACCCCTAAACTTATTCTCCCTCACGGCATCGATTTGACGCCGGAAGGTTGACTCAAACTCGCGCGGAAATCTTCGCGCACAGACCCGACACCCTGACTTGATTGGCTCATAACTCTCTCGTCCGGTGTCGGATTGACGATCCGAAGGTACTTTTGGAAAGCCAACGACGATAGCTTTCTAATGGTACCTATATTGATGGGGTTTGATGAAAGAAAACAGATGAAAAACGGTCTGCAAGGTACGATCCTGCTGCTGTCAAAAACAGGGGAAAAATAAAACACAGCAAAACACATGCCGGCAGCCACCACGCCGCCGGAACTACTGTTCCGGTAATCCCTCCTCCTCACTCACACACAACAGACTTCATCCCACCAATATCTACTCAAGACCTTTAGCCATCGATTAAGAAGAACAAGAATGGAAGAGAAGTGCAAAACCCTTTCAAATTCAACAAGCAAAAATCGAAGAAACAAGAATTATGAGAAATTACCTTGATGGCTGCAGTAAATCGATGAGTGGTGAAGATGGAGAGAAGAGAAAAGACGCAGGGGAGAGAAGATAGGGAAATTACCAAACCACAAGCATATCCTTATATATATACATGGATTATCTATTAAAAAATCTAACTTATACAATAAAAATCTAACACTTTATAAATATTTTAATGCTATTTGCTAATAAAATCTTAGATATTTTTATCAATAGCAATTCTAGAATATTCAAGTTTATTCATTAATATTATATGACTTATTACAAAAATTCTTAATATTTTAATATTAAATCAATTCTAGAATATTCCATTTACTTATACCCCATTTTTTTTATAAACAATTTACATATTAATATCTAACATATTCTAGAGTTTTCATGTATTTTATTTTACTAATCTTACTCTTTAAGATTTATTTATAAGTAATTTTTAATTTTGCTAGGGCGGATCCTCGCTCTAAGTCGGACAACCTGTACAACATTTTAAAATCAAATCCGTTAGTTTTAATAACGTCATAAAAATATTTTACTTAAACATAAACATCTCTAATATATTGTAATTAAATTATAAATAAATTAAAAAGGTTCGGGGTATTACATGTTTCTTCGAGATCTCCGAGATTGACCTTTCCTTTTATGGCTCTGGCTGTCTGCTTCTCCTGGTAACGATCAGACGGACTGCTCTTATCGGTGTGGCTCATACCAGGTGGTTGCTCCAGGTTCCCATGCCCCAAGTTGAATTGGAGAGGTACTTGTTGGCCGAAGCTCCATGCTGGTAAACATGACTTAGCAGTCTGGGCTCGGTAATGCCCATTCTGACCGCATTTCCTCCGTTTCTGCTCTACTGATCTTCCTTCCTCCACAACTTTGTTTTTCCCCCTGACAGACCTGTACCGACACAATTAAAGAGAAAAATAGGGCCAAATGGCCCAAAAGTCGATGACGCATCAGGGGGCAACTCTTTAGTGATCAGATAATTAGCTATATCGGCATACCAGGGCTCCTGTTTGGTCAGAGCATACAGTTCTTCTTCCTCCTCTCGGGTGCTCGTGGAATATAACTTCTCATCTGGAAAAGTATCGGTAATGGGCATACCATCATCCTCTTCCAGTTGCAACCTGCTCAAATGATCCGCCACGAGGTTCGCAGCTCCTTTCTTGTCCCTTATTTCTATATTGAACTCTTGTAACAGTAAGATCCACCTGATGAGTCGAGGTTTGGATTCCTTCTTGGCCATCAAATACTTCAACGCAGCATGATCCGTGTAGACCACCGCCTTTGTTCCCAAAAGGTAGGAACGAAACTTCTCTATGGCAAACACCACTGCCAAGAGTTCTTTCTCAGTAGTGGTATAGCTGCATTGTGCCGAATTCAGTGTTTTGGATGCGTAGTAGATCACGCAACTCTCTTTGCCTTTCTTCTGCCCTAGTACTGCTCCAACGGCGTGGTTGCTGGCATCACACATGATCTCGAACGGTAAGTCCCAAACCGGAGGTTGAATAATGGGGGCTGACACCAACTTGTTTCTCAGAATTGTGAATGCCTCCTTACAATCGTCATCAAACTCAAACGGCACATCTTGTTGAAGAAGTCTGGTCATGGGCTGGGCAATCTTGGCGAAATCCTTGATAAATCGCCGGTAGAAGCCTGCATGGCCAAGGAACGCCCGTATGTGCTTTACTGTTGTCGGGTAGGGTAATTTGGCGATGGAATCAACCTTCGCCTTATCCACTTCAATCCCCCTTTCCGAAATCACGTGCCCCAGCACTATTCCTTCCTTTACCATAAAATGGCATTTTTCATAGTTGAGGACCAGGCTCTTCTCCACACACCTTTTTAATACAAGCTCTAGATGATTCAAACATGCGTCGAAAGAGCTACCATATACGGTGAAGTCATCCATGAAAACTTCAATGCAATTCTCCAATAGATCGGAAAATATGCTCATCATGCACCGTTGAAATCCGGTGCATTGCATAATCCGAACGGCATTCTCCGGTATGCAAATGTTCCAAATACGCAGGTGAAAGTGGTTTTCTCCTGGTCTTCATGTGCCACAAAGATTTGCATGTATCCAGAATATCCGTCGAGAAAACAGTAATAGGCATTACCATCCAATCTTTCCAGCATCTGGTCGATGAAGGGTAATGGGAAGTGGTCCTTCCTGGTTGCATCATTCAGCTTCCTGTAGTCAATGCAAACTCTCCATCCAGTTTGCAATCGGGTGGGCACAAGCTCGCCTTGATCATTCTCCACAACCTGTATCCCCGACTTCTTCGGTACGACATGGACTGGACTCACCCATTGGCTATCGGATATGGGATAGATGATTCCCAATTCCAATAGCTTAAGAATTTCTTTCAGTACCACTTCCTTCATGACCGGGTTCATCTTTCTTTGAGAATCTCGAAAGGGTTTGGCTCCCTCCTCAAGGTAAATGTGATGCATGCACTCCGTGGGACTGATGCCTTTTATATCAGCTAAAGTCCAACCGATGGCTTCCCTGTTCTCTCGTAATACTCTGACCAATCGATCTTGCTGCACAACGGTTAGATCAGCACTGATGATAACTGGTAATGTCTCTTCTGGTCCCAAATAAGCATACTGTAGATGTTTAGGTAGTTGCTTGAGCTCCAAAACGGGTGCCTTCTGGATTGAAGGCAACACCTTCTCGTTCTGCCCATACTGAGCCAACAACTCCGGTTTGCTTGCTTCCGTTCCTCCAGCTAGATAGACCTCCTGAATTAATTCCTTGATCTTCTGATCTACCTCCACCTCGGCTTCCAAAGTACTTTCTCGGAGAGAGTAAAGCTCCATGATGGCTTCCTTCATCTCATCATCCTCCATATGTTCTGCATCCCGATCAGTCAGACCATACTGAATTACTTTCTCTGTGGTATCCCTGGAACCGAAAGCAATTCCTTGTTCTTGCACCAAGGGCTCAAATACATCGATCATGTCCACCGTTTCCATTGCCTGTTTCCTCTTCATGGTCTCATAAATGTTGAATTCCACTTGGACTCCATCGAACTCACATGTCAAAATTCCGGTTTTCATATGGATCTTAGTTCTAGCGGTAATCATGAATGGCCTTCCCAATAGTATAGCATTCTCTCATGTTTCGGGTCCAGTATCCAGAACATAGAAGTCTGCTGGGAAAATCAAATCCCCAACCTTGATTAGTACGTCCTCCACCACTCCTTCAGGGTAAGCATTGGACCTGTCAGCCAACTGTATGACCACACGGGTGTTCGTCATGTCGCCAACATTCAATCTCTTGTATACAGCCAATGGCATCACATTAATGGAGGCTCCCAGATCCATCATCGCCTTATCCATGTTGGTTCCTCCTATATTGCATGGAATGGTGAACATCCCTGGATCCTTTCGCTTCGTGGGTAGCTTCCGTTGGATCACCGCCGAAACATTTTCTCCCATCACGTATCGGACTTCTTCCTCCATTTTGACTTTTCTTGAACAAAGGTCTTTCAAGAATTTGGCATATTTTGGAATTTGCCTGATAGCATCGAGTAGGGGTATGCTCAATTCAACCTTTTGAAACATCTTCATCATTTCACTTGCTTCCTTCTCTTTAGCTTTCTGTTTCAGGCGTCCTGGGTAGGGTGCATCGGTTGGGTTGCTACCTCTAGCTTGTTCGTCAGTTAGATCCTTACCACTCTTATTCCAGCTTCCTCGAAGCAATTCAGCCTCTGCTAACAACTCTTCTTCCTTTTCCTCTCCCTCAGGAAACTCAGTTAGCACAACTTGGGCATGTTCTCTGGGGTTGATTCCCATGGCTGGGAGTTTACCAGCGTTCTCCTCCAGTTTGGCCACTGCTTTAGTCAAGTGACTAATTTGCTGGTTGGTTTGGTTCATTCCGGCACGAATTTCATTGCGAAATTTCTCGCTCTCCTTAGCCATGCTTTCAATGGCTTCTTCCCAAGGTGCTCTCCGATGTGGTGGTTGATAAGGGGGTTGTTGTTGATTCTGGTTGTGGTGTTGAGGGGGTCCCAACTGGTACTGTTGTTGATGCTGGTTCTGATTATACTGGGGACGTGGCATCGGTGCGCTCATATTGTTCTGTTGTTGGGGCTGACCATCTTGCTTCCATCGAAAGTTAGGGTGATCTCTCCACCCTGGATTGTAAGTGTTTGCATAAGGATCATACTTCCGTGGATTCCCATCATGTCTTCTGATGGCATTGACATCTACAATATCTTCGCCAAAATTGGGACAATTTTTAGATTGATGTCATGTGGCATCGCAAAGACCACACTGGCGAATCTTCTTCGGTATAGTCAAGCCCGACAGAAGTTCCTTGAGTTCGTTCATGCTCTTCTCCATAGTTTTCTCCAGTTTGGACATCTCCTCCTTCTCTTCAGTTTTCCTTGGTTTTTCCAGATTTCTTTCATGTCCTTCATCGCGTGATTCTTCTGCTATGGTGCCCAACAATTGGAAGATCTCCAACGGAGTCTTACTTATCAACGATCCATTACAGGCTGCTAGGACCAAACTGCGATCATTTCTCCGCATGCCCTTTACAAAGCTCTCCACCTGATCTTTTGGAGTGATTTGGTGATGAGGGCAGTTGCTTAACATTCTCTTGAATCTCGTCCAGTACTCGTAGAAGGATTGTAGCCCATCTTGCCTTATGCTGCGGATATCCCATCTCATCCGCTCCACTCGTGATGCTGGGAAGAATTCTTCCAAGAAGGCCTGTTGCAGTTGTGCCCATGTAGTGACACTGCCTTCGGGTAGGTCATACAGCCATCTTCTTGCGTTGTCCACCAAGGTAAAAGGGAAGAGTATCAACTTGACATACTCTTGCTGCTCATCATTTGATTGGTGCATGATTGTCGTCTCAAAATCTTGGAGATGAGTATGAGGGTCATCTCCTTGGTATCCATTGAACTTCGGTAAGATCTGAAGCAATGAGGGCTTCATGTCATACCGACGAGGTGCGAACGGATTTGCGGGTAAGGTGATTCCGTTCGGCCTCTGGTTGAGATTAGTTGGGTATGCCAACTTTCTGAGGGTCTGCTCCGGTACGGCTTCTGCCTGTTCAGCCTCTGCCATAGCTTTGCGTCTCGCTATTCGTGCTCCTGCGCGCAGTCGTCTTTCTGTACGATCAATATCAGGATCAAACACCAATGCTCTTACAGCTCTACGAGTTCCACGCATACACCAGTAGCGGAAAATGGAATGAGGAGAGAACAAAATTGCTGCGCGTCACTCCCCGGCAACGGCGCCAATTTTGACACGCACCCGTCGTGCGGTGCGGGTAAAATACTTGTGTATGCCCAGTACAGACAATACACGCTCCTACGTCTCACAACAAGATTCTCAGTCTTAGTGGCAAGTGTAGGGTCGAATCCCACAGGGAGTGAGGAACCACTTTGTTCTCCAACGACAAACTGAGGTGTCACAATTCTCAATCTGTATACTCTGCACAAGAAATTAACAAGATCAATAATAACAAAGGGGTGATGTAACACCCCGTACTTTTCCCTTATGTTGGGAGATAGTGTTTTAACACTATTGAGAATACTGAGATGTCGAGATGCTAGATTTCACTACTACAAAAATTTACATACATAACAGTGAATAGATAACGGTTTTTTTAAAAAACCGTTATGTATGAGCGCACTTTTAGGAATAGATAACGGTTTTGCGAAAATCTGTTATCTATGTAGTGTTGTCTAAATGCATAGATAACGGTTTGAACAAATGCGTTATGTTTTTGCGTTATCTATTAGTTGCATACATAACGGTATTACAAAACCGTTATCTATGAGCATTTTTTATAACGGTTGTTTTAACCGTTATATATGAGCGCCTTGATACTGTTATGTATTACTTTTATGAATATTGATTTTTAATTTTAATAATATTATAAAAAATTAAAATCCTAACCCTAGCCAACCCCCCTCTCTCTCCCACCGTTCTCTCCTCTTCCTTTTCTCTCTTCCACCGCCTTACTCCCTTCAAACCGGGCTTCACTGTCGCCGCCAGCCCCCATCCTCGCCGCCATTCTCCACCGTCCTCGCCGCCGTGTAGCTGTTCGCGCCGCCGTCCTCGCCGCTGAGGCCCCCTATCCCTTTCTCTTCCGCGAACAGCAGCGGTCCGAGGCGCCGCCGCTGATGTATCCTTCTCTGAAACTCCGGCGCTGCTTCTGTAAAATCTGGCGACTAATTTTGACCGTTATTTCCCTCTTTTTCTCTTTGTCTCGGTTTCCCTCTCTAATCCCTCACTGGAAGCGCGCAATTGAAGGGAAGAAGTAGAGCCCTAGCTTCTCTGTCTGAAATCGCCGGTCGCCGCCCTGGCTTGACGCCGCCGGATATCCCTTGCTCGGAGATCGCAACACCGCTAAAGCCCTTCCTCTGCTCAAAACATTCTCAATATGAGGTTGATTCCAATGTATTTCCATTTCACTACTGAACTATTTCTTGTTTAATTTAGGGTTCTGGTGGATGTATTGATGCTGTTGCAGCTGCAATTCAAGTTCTGGAGGTATTTTGTTGGTGTTATTTGGGTATTTTTTCTACAGAGTATCTTGTGATTAAGTAGATTATCATGTAGATTTATTGACGCGTGCTTGATAATTTCTGATCATGTCTGTTTTTTTCTTTGCCCCTGAATCCAGATCTCTGTCTTTTTTGGTTTTAAGTCTTTGCCTTATGATAGTCCTATGTCTTTCAGGAACTTCTGTTTTTCACACATGTAGCTATTTTGTATATTTGAAGATATTATATTATTCTGATCAGGATATTTGCTGGATACAATAAAGCTATCAGAATTTTTGAGGTTCATCGCCCAGGGAGAGATTTTGAACAACACTCGACTGTTTTAGGAAACAAAGAAGGCCAATCAGGTGATTTTATCTAATTTCTAGATTAATGGGGCTTTGGAATGAATTCCACCAACTTTGGATTGACCCTAAATCTGTAAACTTTTAAATCATTATATAAGCTCAAGTATTTGATAAGTTATTTGTTGTGATCTATGTGGGTTCAATCGAGTAGTATCTATGTGGTGTTAATGCATTAAATATATTTGTTTTTAGTGGGATCTAATCTTCCTGAGCTTCTTTCTTCTTATGGTCAGGTATTATATCTTCTATTGCTTTTTCCCCCACTTCTTCTGGTATGCTGGCTGTGGGCTCCTACAACCAGACTACTGCTATATACAGAGAAGACAATATGGAACTGCTGTATGTGTTGCATGGCCAAGAAGGTGGGGTTACACAAGTAAGTTGGTAGAGTTGCCTTCTGTGGGTTCATGTTTTCTTGAGTTTCTAGAAGTGGTTAATCATTCGAAGTATGTATCTGCCAGGTTCAGTTTTCTAAGGATGGAAACTATTTGTACTCTGGGGGACGGAAGGTAGAGTCCAACTGCTCCTCTTTTGACAGCATACTAATGCAAAATTAGATGGGCCTTTCATGGATGTTCTTTCAAATATCTTGCAGGATCCTTATATTCTATGCTGGGATATTCGCAAAACTGTTGATATTGTCTACAAGTAGGTTTTTTGCTCCTCTCTAAAACCTCATATGGGAATTGGGCATTTGACTGCAGAAAAAGCTAGCTATGTTCATTATCAATCTCATAAGTTCTCCTGTTGGACTAGTCTTGAATTATTTTTTCTTAGTTGCTTGCCAAATGCTAATTTCTCCTCTGCAATAGTTATATAAGAAGTGTGGGCCTTGTTAAAGCTTTAGGATCCAATTGTTACTAACTTTTCTTCTGTATTTGGTTAGACTATATCGATCATCTGAAAGCACCAATCAGAGAATACAATTCGCTATTGAACCTCTTGGTCGATATCTTGGAACTGGTGGTCAGGTACCTTTTTAGCTACCAGTAATCTTTTCAGGCATTCAATTCAACAGCAGTTAAGTCTCTAATTTTGTCCAAACTCTCTTTTAAAGGATGGTCTGGTGCATATCTATGATCTTCAGACCGGGGAGTGGGTATCAAGCTTTCAAGCGGCACTAGGTTCACTCATCCTCCTCTTTATACCTGTCTGCTTAATTAGAAAGATTATATTCCTCAGGTTCTTGGTCGGTGAAGGGGCCCATATGTGGGTGAAGTCCAAGGGTATTGCGACTGATGGCACTATAGAGGATGCGGATGAGGTAGCTTTTATCCGACTACATACACTGTCATCTAATCATTTTGCCAAAATCCCACCTTTGCTTGTGAAATCTATAGTTTTATTATCAAGACAAAAGAGCCGTATTTGCACTTTTGACTTGTCGTAGCTTATGCATTTCATGGTGCAGTGGTTGGTGAATTTTGAGCGTGCGCAGGCTGAGATTGCTAAGATACGAGAACTGGATGATGACGAGGATGAGAACACTGATACTTCTGCTGAGAATTTTGGAGATTGATGCAGGTAATTTTTCAGCTCAACATATGAGTGGTTATGGCAGCTTAATGCTCTTAGTTGACTTGGTGAATTTTCCTTTTTGGTTGTTTGTGGTGGCCTTTGAGTTATATTACATATGGTTGTGGTTCTACTTCTTGATGAATGAAGATTTTAAGGTGAAAACTATTGGCTTTGTAAGAGAGTTATATTACATATGGTTGTCGACTAGCTTTTACTGAGAACCATTTGGACGATATATTTGATTCTGCAGATAGACCACTTGAAGGAGAGCGTTGGTGGTTAAAAGCAGAAGATCCTTTTCAATGTTTGGCAGCATGCATTACCCTTGCTGAGGCCCTTAGAAGTCCATCTCCCGAGACAATAATATCTCATATTCCAGTCCACCAAGTACTGTTTTCATAACATGCAATATTCTAAATCCTCATTAGATCATATCTACAACTATTAAATTGAATTAATAAATCTCCTATGTAGCATGTGCTTTTTCATAATATATTCTGATGTTGCCTATAGATTCTTCTATATTTTAAAGCATATAACCTGTTTCTCTGCAAGATTAATATTTACAATATTGTAGTTAAATTTCTTCTTGTCTATTTTAGTTGAATTTCTTCTTGTCTGTTAATAGTATTAGGAGCTAAAGTCATCCAATTATGCATTATCTATTTGCTTTCCAGCTTGTCGATTTGACGATTTCATGTATGATATGCAATGTTATTAACTTTGATATGTAAAGTTGATGTCAGTTTTCTCTTGAAGTACTTGATGAACTTTGTCGGAGTGCATTCTTTGTTAATTTATCTAAAGCATCGCTATTTTATTTTTAACTGCTCTTCTCATATTTTTCAATTTGTGTTCTATCTAGGATGGTTCTTGCAATGGTTTACAGCATTATGCTGCCCTTGGTAGGGATAAGGTGGGTTTCTTACTTAATTATTCTCAGTTTTCTTCTCTCCTTATGTGTAGCTACTGCTTTCCATGTTTGGAATTCAGGGTCTTGTTTCATTTTGAAAGTGGACTTTGTGAATATCTTGAATTTCTAGTACGCATGCTGATGGCTTAGATATTAATACGTGGCTTCAAAAATTTGAATATTCTCATCAGTTGTGCACTGTGAGAATAATCAGATGAAGGACACACCATATATGTCACTTGTTTTATGTATTCTCTTGTATTATTTATATGCTTTCTGCATCTTTCTCATGAAACCTCTCTTATTCTTATTACTTACTTCTTTTTCCATATATCTTTTTTTTGTACTTCATATTATACCGACCCACATTTCGAGGGGATGGTTCCAATGATGTTGATGCTTTATGCTTTATTTTCGCTCAACCTGGACTGAATTTGTCATTATAATGATTCAGCCAGGGGCAGCTGCTGTTAACTTGGTTGCTGGAGAAAAGCCCGCAGATGTTTATTCAGGAATTGCTACGAGGTAGCCTCTGCTCTTTCCATATCAGGCGTTCTTGCTGTTGATATATTATCCCATCTGAGCGTCTCAATGAGCCTCTTCATATCTGTCGTAAAATTTTCTACCGCTTTATATCTGTCGTAAATTGGTCCATTACACACACACATAGATATATATTAATGTGAGAAGACTTTCAGATTTTTTCATGATTAAGTTGATGCATTCTGCTGGAAAGTACTCACCTCAGAATTTCTTTGCTAATGTGGACTTGTCACACCCCAATTCTTGAAGGAATAAATATAATCGAGGTGTGAATAATTTATAGAAATAAACAAGGGAAAAACCTTGTTAAAACCGAATAATAAAATATCCAGTCGAGCTATGCCCCTTTGGATCACAAGTTTTGTTTCATGCTTCTGACAACCAACATTCATTAGCATAAATTTAGTAGTGAAGAGTCTAAGCTCGGTCAGGTATATCATTTGAAATTTGACATGGAGATCTTAATTTGAGGAAACAAAAGACGTATATGAGTAGTTGCTACAGCGGAAGTCTAACATAGGAATTTAACTCTAGCCTCAGCTCCGTCCCGTCAGCACCGGCCAGCCAACCTGAAAACATTTGAAAGTATTTTTGGGCTAAGTACTAATGTACTTAGTGGGCATGCATTTTCTGAAACATCTCATATTTTAATAAAGATAGTTTATCCAATCATACTTGACATGACTTAGAAGGTTTTAAATTGAAAGAACTTCTAAGCATGTTAAAATAATTTCTTTCATTTGTGCGCACATGTCACACTCCCTTTCTGTTACTCGCTGTGATCCCGGACCTTTTAGCCACCGACGGATCCATTTCTCCTTCTTACTTGAACTGAGGGCGTAACCCAGTCAAGTTCCCATTTGGGACCCAATGCTCCGGAACACATCCCGTCGAGCACCCTTATAACGCCTCATACATACATGATTAGTGCCCGATGGAGATCAACCCACCAGGTCAGCTAATAGGTGTACACAATTCTCAAATAACGTGTTAGGTCAAGAGAGAACCTCGATCGATTCATTATTGCGAGCCTTAAACAGAGCAGAGTGCACAAAATATTTTATTGGATAAACAGTTTGCATTTTTGAATAAACAATTTGCATTTCATTGAAACATTTAGAGCTTAATAACTCAATCATACTTTGTACATTTGGAAAGTAAGCCCACCTGTATAGGCAAAGCCTGTCGTTTATTCTTATCTCTGAATCGGAATAGCAGTGCTAATCCTTCTGACGTTCAAAGCCTACAAGAAAACTATTCTTAATAGGTCTCCTTGAATCTAATCTTAAGTCGTGGTGAAGTGCTTAACATTCTATGATTCACTTAGCCGGGTTTTCAAAATTTAATGAATAAATAATTGAAAACAAATCTCTTGAGTTAAGAACACCAACAATATTCTTACTCGTCTTTCTTTAATAATTGGAATTATAATTAAAACCAATTAAATCATAGATACTCTTATTGCAAATAAAGATGCAATTTCATGTCATGCTTAGCATATAATAAGTAATTTACTTAAAATATGCACATAATAATAATTTAATATTATTATGAAAATTAAAATAATTAATCAAACTAATTATAGTCAAATTAATAATTAAGGCAACCCAATTTAAAATAATAAGAGGCCCTCCTTTTTTTTATAAAAATCGCAGCCCATAAAAATAGGGCAATTCATGCTTCCAAAAATAATTCAGTGGCCCATATTATTAAAAGAGCCCAAGCAAAATAAAATTTGAATCGGCCCAACTCCTCTAAACCTAAGCCCATCTCACTGGGCCCATCAGAAATCTCTCTCTTATCCCTCTCTTTCTCAAATCACACGCACCACACAGCTTCTCTCTCATTCTCACGCCTCTCTCGCCTCTCTCTTCTCTCTGCTCGGTCGAGGGCGCTACCTCCGGCGAGAAGCCGACGACCGGCCCTTCTCCCTCTACCCCATCTTCTTCTCCCTAGTTTTCCATCTACCTACACAAACACACGCACCCAGCGGCTGCGCCGTCCAGCCCTCTCTCCCTCACGCAGCAGGCGCAACCGCCGCGGAGCGCCGCCGCCTCCGGCGTCCTCGCAGCAGATCCGCCGTCGCCTCCTTCTGAAAATCCAGCGGACGACAGCAGCGGCTTCACGCCACCACCACCAGCGTCCTAGCCCCCAACTCTCTCTTTCCTCCAAAGTCCAGATCGGAAATCCGCCCCTCACCTCTTCTCCTTCGGCCACCGCGACCAGCCATTAGGTGCCGCCACCCTCGTCTCCCTCGACTTCTTCTCTCTCAGCTCAACCACCTGCACACAGCGGCAGCGCCGCTCCTTCCACAGGAAAGAGCCGCCGCCGACCTCCCTCAGCTCTCTCTCAAATCTCCCCCGTTAACAGATCCGACGGCCCAACAGCAGGAGAACCGCCGCCGCCGACAGCATCTGCCTCCCTCCACGAAGACCCACCATCGGCATCTCCCTCAACAAACTCTCTTCTCCTCCGGCGATAGCAGCCCCAGCCGCCACCGCTCTTCCCCCTCATTTAACTCGGCTCGTACATACCTCATCAAGTTCAGAAAACCTCTAGCCAAAATTCTAGCTTTCGCTTTAAAAACAATATTTGTTTTACCTTTGTTTTCAGTTAAGCCTATCATTTCAATGAATATTGAAACATGCATCTCATACATATCATGAATTGAATCTTAATATAAATTCTATTTCTTGTTTTCTGATTCAGTTTGCACAATAAGCACACAGATAAAGCATGTTGTGAAATCGAATTAAATGATAATACGTTTGAAAGAATCGCAACCTTAAGGTGGTGGTTGAGCTTGGTAGTTTCTGTGAGTCAAGGAGATGGAATTTCTTGAAGTCCAGTGGGTCGAAATATCTTCTTAGATGTGTTTGTTTGAAACAGAGTACAAGAGGTGTGATATAATTGAGAGGTAGCAGACTGATGTGGAGATATTAACGTATAGAGGTGTGATATTTAAGTTGCTAGTGAAAGTGCAAGGGATGGGTTTCCTTCAATTATGCAGAGATGTTTGACCGCTGAAATTAGGGGAGTTGGTGGCAGCTTATTTTGACAAGGAGTAGATGGCGTATGTAAGGTGAGGGAGGAAGCATGGTGATCATGGGAAGACATGATGGTAGATGACAAGTGGTAGCATGTGCTCATAGAATAATTTAAACTAAGGCTCGAAATGTGAATAATTAAATCAAGCACACATAAATAACTGAAGACTTCAATTAAAATCTCTATAATATTGAAAATTTTGGATATGTAAAAATCCTTTAAAGTTTGCTAATTGAAATACTAGTGCAACTATTTAAATACTCAATTTAAATAAATATGCAATGCAAAAGAATTTAAATGATTAAATTTTACAAAGTTTTTGTAAATCATTTTTGTTGGAATTAAAATAAACTCGTTTTTATTCACCAGCGTGAATCGTCTCATACTTCTAAGTTCAAAATTTACTCTAAATTTAGCTAGGGAAAAGCGGGGCGTTACATCCCTCCCTCCTTATAAAAATTTCGTCCTCGAAATTGCATATCTGACTAATCTAGTTTGGGATACTAGACTTCACTATCAGTGCGGCTACATAGCTTGATTGTTATCGAATCTTTCTAATTGTGAGAACACCATGTCTATAGTCTCGAGAACTGGTGACAAACTAACTCATTCTAATCATATTATGCTTATCGTGATGGAAGAAAAATCTTATTGTGGCAACTACATAGTGAGAGTCTATACATTGGGATGACGCTCTACTCAAGGTCAAAATCCTAATTGACAATCACCGAGATCTTAGTTATGTGGGCTGGCCAGACCCAGCACAACGAATCACTCAGTCAAATGGGAGCTTCGCCCCTAATCATGTCAACTTCTTATCTCTTATAAAGCTCTAAGTCAACTTTTAACTTAAAGTACTTACTTCTAAGTACTTCAATCATAAATCTTTGGTATCATATAGGTCCATTCTATGTCGTTCTAGCGGTGCTATCACGACTAACATTCGTAAGGCATTATTGGGTGGTTCTCAAACGATTTGTAAAAGAACTCATCATTCTAATCATATAGGCAGTGAACCTAAAATGATAACATAAAGCTTTCTCATCATTCATTCATACATACATACATACATATATTTGCTTTCTTTGAAATTTGAGTCATATGGACATTAAATGTCCCTTTTATGAAAAACTTTGCTTATGCCGGAAAGATTCAAGGAATCTAACTCGACCATACATACATTGATTCGTTAAGGGTTCGGGCAGTCCCAAACACGAAATAACATTCATTTAGTCGTTATGGGTTCGGGTAGTCCCAAACACGACAAATAATCATTCACATAGCATCATAAATGTAAGGCGCACATTTTCTTGAAAATTTTCATAACATCTGAAATACATATATGTATATTTTTGAAACTATTATCGTACCTTAGTTGCGACAGTGTGACGGCGAGCTGAGGGTTACTGACATTCTTAGAAGTCTAGAGATACTATTCTAGACTCGACATCAAAAATTTATAGTTATCAAAGACATGAAAGAAAACTCATGCTCTGATACCATTCTGTCACACCCCAATTCTTGAAGGAATAAATATAATCGAGGTGTGAATAATTTATAGAAATAAACAAGGGAAAAACCTTGTTAAAACCGAATAATAAAATATCCAGTCGAGCTATGCCCCTTTGGATCACAAGTTTTGTTTCATGCTTCTGACAACCAACATTCATTAGCATAAATTTAGTAGTGAAGAGTCTAAGCTCGGTCAGGTATATCATTTGAAATTTGACATGGAGATCTTAATTTGAGGAAACAAAAGACGTATATGAGTAGTTGCTACAGCGGAAGTCTAACATAGGAATTTAACTCTAGCCTCAGCTCCGTCCCGTCAGCACCGGCCAGCCAACCTGAAAACATTTGAAAGTATTTTTGGGCTAAGTACTAATGTACTTAGTGGGCATGCATTTTCTGAAACATCTCATATTTTAATAAAGACAGTTTATCCAATCATACTTGACATGACTTAGAAGGTTTTAAATTGAAAGAACTTCTAAGCATGTTAAAATAATTTCTTTCATTTGTGCGCACATGTCACACTCCCTTTCTGTTACTCGCTGTGATCCCGGACCTTTTAGCCACCGACGGATCCATTTCTCCTTCTTACTTGAACTGAGGGCGTAACCCAGTCAAGTTCCCATTTGGGACCCAATGCTCCGGAACACATCCCGTCGAGCACCCTTATAACGCCTCATACATACATGATTAGTGCCCGATGGAGATCAACCCACCAGGTCAGCTAATAGGTGTACACAATTCTCAAATAACGTGTTAGGTCAAGAGAGAACCTCGATCGATTCATTATTGCGAGCCTTAAACAGAGCAGAGTGCACAAAATATTTTATTGGATAAACAGTTTGCATTTTTGAATAAACAATTTGCATTTCATTGAAACATTTAGAGCTTAATAACTCAATCATACTTTGTACATTTGGAAAGTAAGCCCACCTGTATAGGCAAAGCCTGTCGTTTATTCTTATCTCTGAATCGGAATAGCAGTGCTAATCCTTCTGACGTTCAAAGCCTACAAGAAAACTATTCTTAATAGGTCTCCTTGAATCTAATCTTAAGTCGTGGTGAAGTGCTTAACATTCTATGATTCACTTAGCCGGGTTTTCAAAATTTAATGAATAAATAATTGAAAACAAATCTCTTGAGTTAAGAACACCAACAATATTCTTACTCGTCTTTCTTTAATAATTGGAATTATAATTAAAACCAATTAAATCATAGATACTCTTATTGCAAATAAAGATGCAATTTCATGTCATGCTTAGCATATAATAAGTAATTTACTTAAAATATGCACATAATAATAATTTAATATTATTATGAAAATTAAAATAATTAATCAAACTAATTATAGTCAAATTAATAATTAAGGCAACCCAATTTAAAATAATAAGAGGCCCTCCTTTTTTTTATAAAAATCGCAGCCCATAAAAATAGGGCAATTCATGCTTCCAAAAATAATTCAGTGGCCCATATTATTAAAAGAGCCCAAGCAAAATAAAATTTGAATCGGCCCAACTCCTCTAAACCTAAGCCCATCTCACTGGGCCCATCAGAAATCTCTCTCTTATCCCTCTCTTTCTCAAATCACACGCACCACACAGCTTCTCTCTCATTCTCACGCCTCTCTCGCCTCTCTCTTCTCTCTGCTCGGTCGAGGGCGCTACCTCCGGCGAGAAGCCGACGACCGGCCCTTCTCCCTCTACCCCATCTTCTTCTCCCTAGTTTTCCATCTACCTACACAAACACACGCACCCAGCGGCTGCGCCGTCCAGCCCTCTCTCCCTCACGCAGCAGGCGCAACCGCCGCGGAGCGCCGCCGCCTCCGGCGTCCTCGCAGCAGATCCGCCGTCGCCTCCTTCTGAAAATCCAGCGGACGACAGCAGCGGCTTCACGCCACCACCACCAGCGTCCTAGCCCCCAACTCTCTCTTTCCTCCAAAGTCCAGATCGGAAATCCGCCCCTCACCTCTTCTCCTTCGGCCACCGCGACCAGCCATTAGGTGCCGCCACCCTCGTCTCCCTCGACTTCTTCTCTCTCAGCTCAACCACCTGCACACAGCGGCAGCGCCGCTCCTTCCACAGGAAAGAGCCGCCGCCGACCTCCCTCAGCTCTCTCTCAAATCTCCCCCGTTAACAGATCCGACGGCCCAACAGCAGGAGAACCGCCGCCGCCGACAGCATCTGCCTCCCTCCACGAAGACCCACCATCGGCATCTCCCTCAACAAACTCTCTTCTCCTCCGGCGATAGCAGCCCCAGCCGCCACCGCTCTTCCCCCTCATTTAACTCGGCTCGTACATACCTCATCAAGTTCAGAAAACCTCTAGCCAAAATTCTAGCTTTCGCTTTAAAAACAATATTTGTTTTACCTTTGTTTTCAGTTAAGCCTATCATTTCAATGAATATTGAAACATGCATCTCATACATATCATGAATTGAATCTTAATATAAATTCTATTTCTTGTTTTCTGATTCAGTTTGCACAATAAGCACACAGATAAAGCATGTTGTGAAATCGAATTAAATGATAATACGTTTGAAAGAATCGCAACCTTAAGGTGGTGGTTGAGCTTGGTAGTTTCTGTGAGTCAAGGAGATGGAATTTCTTGAAGTCCAGTGGGTCGAAATATCTTCTTAGATGTGTTTGTTTGAAACAGAGTACAAGAGGTGTGATATAATTGAGAGGTAGCAGACTGATGTGGAGATATTAACGTATAGAGGTGTGATATTTAAGTTGCTAGTGAAAGTGCAAGGGATGGGTTTCCTTCAATTATGCAGAGATGTTTGACCGCTGAAATTAGGGGAGTTGGTGGCAGCTTATTTTGACAAGGAGTAGATGGCGTATGTAAGGTGAGGGAGGAAGCATGGTGATCATGGGAAGACATGATGGTAGATGACAAGTGGTAGCATGTGCTCATAGAATAATTTAAACTAAGGCTCGAAATGTGAATAATTAAATCAAGCACACATAAATAACTGAAGACTTCAATTAAAATCTCTATAATATTGAAAATTTTGGATATGTAAAAATCCTTTAAAGTTTGCTAATTGAAATACTAGTGCAACTATTTAAATACTCAATTTAAATAAATATGCAATGCAAAAGAATTTAAATGATTAAATTTTACAAAGTTTTTGTAAATCATTTTTGTTGGAATTAAAATAAACTCGTTTTTATTCACCAGCGTGAATCGTCTCATACTTCTAAGTTCAAAATTTACTCTAAATTTAGCTAGGGAAAAGCGGGGCGTTACAGGACTGAAAGAAGGTGATATCGTATCGATGCTCTGAACTGTATATAGTCATATCAGAACATATTTATGATTTATACTGTAAACTGAGGCATCTTGATATCTTGTGTAGATATGTGGAATTTGAACTTTACATGGATAAGTTTCCTATCCTTTGCTCTTTGGAAATTTGTTAGAAAAAAAAAAGACCCAAAGGTTTAGTTAGATCTGGCTGATAACTAACAAAATATTGAGGTTTAACTCCATCATATTCCTTGAATGTACATATGCATGAAGAACAATGTCTTTTTCCTTTTTATCATTTCTTCAGAAGGGGATTTTCTCAATCAATAATGCTAGTGTATGCATAATATCTTTTTTTAACACTATTTTCCTTTCATATAACTGAGTATTTGACAAGTGGCGTATATGTTTGTATGTTATCAAGGGATGTTACTTTCAAAAAGGGAGGAAGATCAAGATGGAGATGAGCGCGAATGAAGCCTTTGAGAGGTCGATGAGGACTTTGTCGGAGTGGATAAGCCAGGAAGTGAATCGAAATATGTAATGATCTTAGATACTTGATACTTGGTTCATTCGGATGATAATGTACGAATATTTTGGATAATATATAATATTGTTATTGTTGATTTTATCATTTTGTTGTTTTAAAGTTATTTATTTATTTCTTGATATAAATAACATAAAAATTGAGAAAAAAATATTAAATATTAAAGATAATGGTTAAAATCCGTTATCTATGTCTTACATAGATAACGGTTTAAACCGTTATAAAAAGTATAAAAAACTGTTAACTATAATATGGAAAAAAAAATATTACATAATACATAACGGATAAATTCTATAATACATATCAGTGGAAAATCGTTATCTTTGTGAGAAAAAGATAACGGTTTAAACCGTTATAAAAAGTATAAAAACTGTTAACTATAATATGAAAAAAAAAATATTATAGAATACATAATGGATAAATTATAATACATAACAGTAAAAAACCGTTATCTTTGTAAGAAAAAGATAACGGTTTAAACCGTTATAAAAAGTATAAAAACTGTTAACTATAATATGAAAAAAAAAAATATATTATAGAATACATAACGGATAAATTATAATACATAACAGTAAAAAACCGTTATGTATAATCAATATAGATAACGGTTTCATAACCGTGATATATGTATGTTTATATTGTTATCTTTTCCCTTCATAGATAACGGTTTTTAAACCGTTGTGTATGACACCTATAATAGATAACACCACTATACACAACGGTTTTTTTGCTCATAGATAACGGATAAAATCCGTTATCTATGAGCGTTTTTCTAGTAGTGTTTATTTTCTTTTATGACCAGAGAAGATAGATTTTCTTTTAAATAGAGTTATAACTGGACAAACCAATGATGGAGTTAGAGTGATGAGATTTGAGAAACGAGTCGAGTTAAAGATGCTGATTGAATTGAATTGAGATTCTATTTTACTTCTGACTACCGGGAATAGAATTACCGGATACCGAGATATCAGAGACTGACTGTCCTATTAAGAAAATAGGAATAATGAGTTTGACATAGAGTCGAGGAAGAGAGGGAGAGAACCCTTGATGATGTAACACCCTGTATTTTGGTTACCTTGAAATAGTATTGAAATACTATTGAGGACCTTGAGAGTTAAAGACTAGCTTACCAAAATCGAGAAGAAGTTATCGATGGAGGGTAATATGAGTAAAATAGAGATGTTGATAGAATTGAGAATGATGTTAGAGTTGAAATAGAGAGGATAATTGATTTTGAGTTGAGATGAAAGAAGAGAGATAGATTCGAGGTAGTGATTGAGAGTCACTATAAAGAGGATTAAGCTAGAGTGGCGATTAGATTAATGACGAGTGATGATCCGTCTTTAATGAGAGAATTTCGTGAGCTATTTGATTGACGTTATGTGATTTACCTAATATGTGTGCACTTATATTTGAGTATTTGTGGTAGTACATGATTTTTATTTACCACCACACCTTCCTACACTCACTCTCATTATTTTAATCTTTCTCACATGGGTGATTTGACAAGTAGCCAAGTGGGGAGACAAAGTACTATTTGAGCATTTAATGCTTCCTAGATTAGAGTGTAAGATTGGTGATTAAAAACAAGAGACTTCTCTCTCTCTTGCCGTCACTTTCATTTTCGGCCTTCACTTTCCTCTTTCTCTCCCCCACGCCATTCCTTCTCTCTTCCATGGGAGACAAAGCTCGAGCTTCTAAAGACATAACTATGATGAAATTCTCCACTAAATCTAGTCCTTAAACACTTTCTACTCTTGATTCAAGAAGATTAGTGGAGTTTGATGCTTGAAGAATAGAGAGAATATTTCCTTTTCTTGAAATTATTTGAGTAAGTGTCCTGATCTTTTAGATCTAGACCTTATTATGTGATATATGTGTATAGAAGGATGATTGAAGCATGAGAAACTCCCCCTCCTCCTTTTCTTCATTTTCGAAAATTAGGGTTCATGCCCTTTAAAAATCTTTCTGATACTTTTCTTAAATTGGAGTGAGAAATATGTTATATGTGTTGATTTGAGGTGATTAAGATGTGTTTTGCAAAGCTGAGTCTTGAGACATGATTTTTACAAAACCAGTTTGATATAAGAATTTGGGAAAATCCCTGAGGTTATGTCTTGAATGACGATTTGATGATGAGCATGAATATATGAAAAGATTAACGTGATGTTTGATGAATGTAGAGTTTAAATGAGTTTTGAGTTAGCTATGATGATTGAGTGATAGTAATTTTGATGTTTGGGAATGTTTTGATGAACTTTGGGGAATAAAAAAGTTGATGAGTTTTCGAGTTGCTCTTGATAGCACTGTTCTACCTTGAGTCCTGTTCTGCTTTACCGAGTTGTGATTCCGCTGGTATGCCAGAGAAGTGTTTTCCCCGCTGGCATGCCAGAGAATTTATTCCTCCGCTGCCTTGACAGCGAATTCATTTCTCTGGTATAACGGAGAATTCGTCATTTCTCTGCTCTGACGATCGATTCCTCTGACGATCGATTCCTCTGACGTTTGATTTCAGTGACGATTGATTTCTTTGACGAGTGATTCCTCTGAGATGTTGATTTCTCTGGCTTCCCATTTCTCTGCCTTGACCCGAGAAGTCATTCCTCTGGCGACAGAGAGTTCGTCATTCCTTTGCTCTGGCGAGTATTTCTATTCTGCTCTGCTGAGCTAGTCTTCTCTGCTCTGCTGAGTTTTTCCACCTTGACCACCGAGCATTTCTCTGCTCTGGTCTCCGAGTCAAACTTATGTTTGCTTGTTTGTAATATGTTTATATGTGAAGTTGTATGCTTATGTGATTGTGCATGCCTATGTGCTTGTTTGCTATGAGTATAGTCAGAGTTGAGAGTTAAATCGAGAGTAAGACGTGTGAATCCTTAGAAGTCGAGTATGCCTAGGGATTTAGTTTTACTGGGTAAATAGACGTTGAGTGAGAAGTTATTGTTGAGATGAGTTTGGATTTTAGTAATAAGTTCTAACTAAGGTTTGTTTTATCACATGAACCTTCGTGATGATGTTGACGATTTATGAAGACCCGAGCGAGACGAAGAAGTAAGTCACCTATTTCCTATCCGAGCTTAAGCGAAGGACTACAGGTGGGCAATATTTTGAGTATACGTTTATCGTATGAGCTTTCTAAATGATTGATGATGATATTTATGAGTTTATCAAATATTGAGATAAATGATGTTTAAGAACTGTTTGACTTGCCAATTTTTGATGTTGAGCTTGTATGTTGCCCTCTACTGATGAGACGGATTCGGATCCTGCCACAAGCGGGGTTGTGTACACAGAGGTGACTGTGAGCCGTCTTCGGGTCGGCCGGTCACGGTACTTGAGAGGGAGGCCTACTTCTCAGTACCGATAATAATGATGAGTTGTAGACGTGGTACATACATGATGAGTATTTTGATAGCGCTATCGTTTCCTTATGATGTTATGATTATTAAAACTGCATGCACAGATTCATTTATGATAACTTACTCCTGTGCATTGCTGATGATGTGGCAAGTTTCAAACATTGAGCTCTAAGAGCGACTTTGATGTTTTTCCGGCGTTTGCCCACTGAGTATTATTACTCACGCCCTGCATATATTTCTAAATGTGCAGGCTAAGCAACGGAGCGAGATTGGACTGGTGCTGGTGGGGATGGTTTCATTGATTAAGTTTCTTTGCTGCTTTCCTTTGATGTTAGAGTCTAAAGGATGATGTACTTTGCTTTCCTACTGATGTCGATAAAATCTTAGTGAGATGATACTTTATTTCCTTCCTAATCAAGCAATATACTCACGGTTATGTGTCTCCATACATATAATCGGTTCGCCTTTTACTGTGATACTCTGCATATTATGCTTCCTTATGAAAAATGAGCTACACCCGTTTTGTTTTTGTTCGGGAAATTCCTGATAATTAAAAAGTTATAACGACGTTGACGATTTTACCCTTGGGTTCATTTATGATGATTTTCTTAACACCTTTGATGCGAGCTTCCGCTTGATGTTTGACCTATACATCTTATCTTCTATTCTTTTAAAAATAGCCGTATCGATACTCGTACCCCGCTATCACTATAGTTGGGAATCGGGCTGCGACAGGTGAGGTTATTCGGTTAGGTCATAACTGTTGTTAACATTCGTTTCGGTCATAGGCATACTGATAATCCGTCCATGATCCATATAAATCCAAGGCGTGGCCCAAAGACATTGGGGCGTTTCAAGGGGTTATACTTCACATGTAGGATGGTTGATCCCATTGTGGTCACTTGGTCCGAAGGTCACACATTCCCCTGTCACAAGGCAGTGCTTCACTTCTCCTTAGATGGTAGTCATACCCGTTACTCACCAAGTATGGCCCTCACCAGCCTTCTCTCCCGAGGTCCCCAACTCCGCACTTTGAGTGACACATGCCTCCTGGACACAACCATTTCCGGCTTTGTCAGCCGACAGTCATAGACATGCTACGGTGCCGAGATTGCTTTCCTCGTTTGATAACCATGGCTTTATGCCTCGTCACAGTTGATGGATAGTCTCTAGAGAAGCCCAAGACTGAAGAAAGACAGTGTATCCCATCAATCCTTTCCCCACCTTCTGGATCTACAACGCCTTTTGTTGACGCTACTTAGCTACTCGGTCTCGGGTATACCGGTTGTCACGCCCTGGTATTCCCTGGCCTTTGCTTGTCACGGACAGCATTTTACCGAACGGAGATCACCCGTTAGGCCCCTACTGCCCATGGTTTCGAACAAATCCTTCCGGAACCACGAGATTCAACTGAAAGAACAAATGCCTCACGAATGTTTACATGTTAACAACAATTATTTCCACCCCTAAAACCTCACCTAAGGAATTACTCACACATAATAGAATTCATAAATACGAAATGAATTAAACACATTATAGAACAAAAGGAAATACTTGAATAGATAAATAATACCTAAGGCTTCAATCAAGCCTTCAATCTTGTTCGAATGCAAAACACAACGGAAATAGGAAGATAGTACTGAAACGTAAATTGTTTTGGATGCCACACACGGCAAATTAAAGTAGTAGCTAAAGTAAAACAGAAGTTTTTAAGATGCCAAGAACTTGTGCACGCTGCACATCATCAATCTTTTATACTGCCGAATGGTCGAGGTCTAATCTAGCTGCGCCAGCTCCAAATCTTCGCCGGGATCTTCTTTCCTTTTTTAGCTCAATCTTTGATTGATCCGATTGAAGATGGCTTCCAGGTGCAAGCTTAGTCAACCTTTCCCATTCTTCGGATCCTTCCAGTTCCTTCCTCTTGCTTCCGCTTGCTTCTTCAAAATCTCCGAGATTTACTTTCCTTTCTTGGTTCTGGCTGACTGCTTCTCATGGTAGCGATCAGACGGATTGCTTTCTTCGGTGTAATTCATACCAAGTGGGTTGCTTCAGGTTCCCATGCCCCAAGTTAGACTGGGGAGGTACTTGTTGGCCGAAGCTCCATGCTGGTAAACATGACATAGCAATCTGGGTTCGGTAATGCCCATTCTGACCACATTTTCTCCGTTTCTGCTCCACTGACCTTCCTTCCTCCACAACTTCGTTTCCCCCCTGGACAGACCTGTTCTGACACAAATAAAGAGAAAAATAGGGCCAAATAGCCCAAAAGTCGAAGACGCATCAAGTACCAATCATGTTTAGCTCTCGTTAGCGTTATCTTTTTTATTTTAGGCATTTATTTTTATTCTAATACTTCATATATTGTTATTGAGATCATTAATTTTATAAATTAAATAAAAATCAAAGTCTAATTCATTCTTTTATTAATTATTTGAAGTTAAAGGGAATATGAACAAATCGAACTTTGATTTTTATGTAATTTATTATTAAATTGAGGTTTATTATAAAAGAAAAGAGAAAAAATCCCCTGAATGCACAAAGACGCAGACTAAGGGCACGAAACTCGAAAGGAGATCGTAAAACAAAAAGTACCAAACCAAAACATCTTAGTACCGAAGTTTAGGATAATCATCCATTTCATCCGACCAACGCCCCTGTACTATATTATTCATTGCCTGCATGCTGGGACTATTGCTAAGGTCAACCACAAAATCTCTCGGCTTGTAATCCATTTCTTCCGCATTCCTGAGGCGACTTTTAATGCAACCTTCTGGAATTGCAATCACAGGCTCCCTGCCCTTTCCCGAGCCCTTTGGACGTCCACGTCCTCGCTTCGGCTCCGAGAGCAATTGCATCCCCTGACTCACCTGCTCTTCTAACCGACTTATACGGCTAGCAATATCCTTCGGAGTAGGATTGGACTTATCACCAACAACCTCCTTTTGCGCCAGAGACTGCTCTAAATTTTCTGCCGCAACCCCCGACTGTTGCTCTGCCATTTCCTTCTCAAGCACCAAAGTTTCCTTCTTCAAGCCACTGTCTGCATTCACTATGGACTTCGCTGCCTCACCACCCTCTAAATCAAGACCAGCCAACACGTCAAACCGATTTTCTGTGCCCGAGGGAGAATCACGCACCCCCGTAGGACTTCCCCGCAAATTAATGCTGTCCACAACCGACTCCATCGGAACTTCCTGTAAAGAAGCAGCAGCAGGATCCCTCTTGGAAGATATCTCTCGAGGATTTTTATGTAATTTATAAAATTAATGATCTCAATAACAATATATAAAGTATTAGAATAAAAATAAATGTCTAAAACAAAAAGGATAACACTAACGAGAGCTAAATATGAACGGTGCTCACATAAGGTATGTAACATAACATTTCTATCTCTCTCTCTCTCTCTCTCTCTATATATATATATATATATATATATATATATATATATACTCCCTCCGTCCCAATAAAAGTGGCCACTTTTTTTTGGGCACGGAGATTAAGAAATGGATTGTTATATTTTAATTGAGTGTGACCCACCAAAATTAGTGAGTAATTTTTAGAAAGTGGCCTACAATTGTTGACCAAATTAGTGAGTAATTTTGGCATTTTTAGAAAGTGGCCTACAATTATTGACCAAATTAGTGAGTAATTGTTGACTTAATTAAAGTAAACTTTTGCCATTTTTAGAAAGTAGCCACTTTTAATGGGACACCCAAAAAGGAAATGTGGCCACTTTTATTGGGACGGATGGAGTATAACTTTATATCAAATTTTAGCAAAAAAACTAAAAAGGGCAATTGATGTATAAATACATGAACTTTACTCACATTTTGGTATTTAATATAACTTCAAATACTAATTATAAATATACGAACTTTACTCACTTTTGGTATTTAACATGAACTTTAAAATATAGTTATAAATATGTGAACTTTAAACTTATTCAATTTTTGACTTGTTTTTAATTTTTTCTTAAATTAAAGCTGATTCAAAATGCCTGAATTTTTCCCAAAATATTTGTTTTCTCAATAGATTCTGGATCCTCTCTCTCTATATATATATATTGTGCAAATATGTTGTCTATTTTATCACAAATTTTTGATAGATTTTTATTATCTGATCTTTATTTTCAACAAACTAAAATTTAAAAACATGCTTATAATTAATACTACTGAGATATTTGTTGATAATAATGGACCATAATATTTAATTTAATTTTAATTTAGATAAATTTTTGCTTATAAAATATGCCAACACATAGTTATGACGCATAAAATTCTTTGTATTTATTCAAAAATATAATTTATGAGTACTATGTATTTATATACACATATGTATTGGTTAAGTTTAAGATCAATATAAATAGCACATGTTTTATTAATTTTGTATAATAAAAATATTAAAAATAAAATAAAATTAATATAAAAAATCAAAGAAAAGAGGATAGAAGATAGAGAAAAAAATATTTACTTTGAAACTTACACTTGTGATCTTTCATTTAAGATGCCTATTAATTTTTTTTTCAATGATTCAAAAAAGAAATCAATAATAAAATTTGACTTGTTTTAATAATAAATGGTAGAACAATATTTTTTGAGAGATAATCTTATTCTATATGAGATATTTATATTGCACATATTTGTTTTATTCAATATACATCTTAAATTAGAAGATCATGAAAATCTTCAATCTAATATAAAAATAATCAAAAATAAATTTAAAATAAATAAAATATAATTATTTAATTTTAAAAAACAAAAATTACCTCTCTTCTTTTTCTCTCATCTTCCCTTCTCTCTCTCTCCTTAATAGGGTATAAATTTATCATATAAAGTGTGAACCATAGTTTTTATATTTTATTTGATTTTAATGATAACATATTTATCCACTCTTATAAGGTCGTATAAAATTATACCACCCTCTATTAAATATAAAATTATATATATTTCTCAAGAGAGATGCTACCCGAAAACTTCTACCATTTATTTGATTTTTTTTATATCAAAGCAAATAAAATATAAGATGATAAATTGAGCTTATCTATTCGTTATTGATAAAATATTTTATCAACACCTAATCTAGACCACAAATTTTACCTAGTGTTTGATCGTAAGAAGCGAGAGAAAAGGTTGAATTGCTTGAGAGCCGAAGAAAATTGCTATAGTATTAAGAGAGAGCGTAAGTTTACAAGATACCGGTGCATGGGTATTTATAGAATACATGCTAGGGGTAAAATAGTAATTTCGGCCTAAAGGACATGCTCCCCGCGTGGTCAGGGGTATAGCGGTAATATTGCCCGTAAACGGGCGATTCCTCTGTAAACGGTCAATTCTTCTGCTCTGGTGCTTCTCGGGTAAAGTGGTTCCTCTGACTTCAGCGATCCCTCTGACTATGTTCGTTCCTCTGACTATGTTCGTTCCTCTGATGTAGATGGTTCCTCTGACTGAGTCCATCCCTCTGGCTGAGTCCGGTCCTCTGACTGAGTCCGTTCCTCTGATGTAGATGGTTCCTCTGACCCGAGCGATTCCTCTGTTCAGGTTGATTCCTCTGCTCTGCATAGATTACTCCTCATCAGTTACATTGAAGCGAAGTAACTAGTCAGAGTGTTCACCCACATTGCTGACTTCACCTACATTAAATGCCTGCTTTCCTGCAGCATACTTTTCCGTATCCCGAGGTTACCTTTTCGGACCTTCCATCTTTTCGTGTTCCCGTAGAAATCCTCAACTGTCGATCCTCTCCCTGGTGCCACGTGTCATCCATCCCGCTACTTTGTTGTTGCCCGCGTAGGTTATACTTAGCAGTTTCAAACTCAATTTCTCACTTTTCATCTTCCTCATCTTCACTTCAAACCGCTTCAATTGTTCTCTCGATTTTCGGCGATTTTCCATCTTCAGTTCCGGCGTACACCTTGCAACCTTCCCTTTCCAGTCCCCTCCGCCAACTTACCTAGGTAAATCGCGCATCCTCCTCCCCTGGTACTTATATTTGGTGTAGATTAGTCATATTAAGTCTGTTGGTGCTCTGATTGAGCGTGCAAACCCTAGAATTTACTATCCATGGTTTCTTCCTCCGTTGCCCAACCTGCTTTTTCCCCTTCTCCCTCTCCCCCTCCTCCGGTTTCTCCACCTTCTTCCCCCAACCCCCAGAATACCCAGGACCTCCCCACTTCTTCCCCTCCTTCGAACCCTCAAAACCCTGCGGCCTCTCCTGAATCTCCTCCTTCTGCTCCCAAAATGCCGAAACTCGTCCCCGACTCTAGGCTAGATATCGCGGACCTACACCGAATGGCCGAAAAGTGTAGGAAGCCCGTCGGCCTAAGATTTGCACCCCAATCCAAATTCTTAGAGCCCCTCTGAAAAATGCAAATGAATACCGCGGTCATCTGGCGAGACCAGATTGACGCTGGCTTGAGGCTTCCTCCTTCTCCACTCTTAGTGGAGGTTTGTAACAGTTTCCAAATCCCTTTTCTACCAAATAACTCCCTCCACCATTCGGAGGCTATTTTGTTCTCACATATTGTGTAGAGCTCACGGTGTTGTAGACACTGATAACACTCATGTTTTCATTGTTTTTAGTGTTCATATGATGTCAACTTTATAGGGTTTTGAGTGTTGGATGATTGTTTTGTGCTTAAATTGCTTTATCTTGTGAAATATGTTACTTGGTCATACTTTGATGATTTTTAAAGAAATATGGAATTCGAATTTGGACCGAAGGTCTTAATGAAAGTTGTAGATCGTCTCGATACGAGTTCGTAGGGTCAAACGGTTCGTAAATCCGAGTTTGGACGAGGAAGATATGGCCGAAACAAGAAAGTCGCGCGCAGCAGTGTATAGTGCCCGACGGGAATTTCCGAATTTTCCGGATTTTGCGGGATTTTCGGATTTTATCAGTATTTTCGAGCTCTATACTGTATTTATCCCATGTGCCTATATATAGGTCCTCTTTTGACCTATTCAGGGTTCCCAACTTTATTTTTCAGTTCTCAGCTTTTATTTTTGAATTTCATAGCTTTAGAATTTATTGCTTTCCAGTTTTTACTGCTTGGATTAGATTTCCACAAGATTGAAGATTCAAGCCCCTACAATCTTTCTTATTCAGTTTTTATATAATTCAGTTCTTCCAATTGTGTTCTTTTTAATTATGTTAATGTTTTATTTCATTATGTCTGGCTAGTTTCGTTTAGCTGATTCTAGGGTTTGTAAATAGCTGATTGAATTTATGTGATTTATTTGTTAATACCTTTGTGCCTTCCAGTTTATGATTCATAATTCCTGGTGCTTGATTTCTTGTGGATTATTTGGCCAATAATTTGCATGTGTAGCTATTCGGTTTGAGACCTAGCGGAGATAACTGTTTAGCGGATTCAGGAATGTATGATATGATTTTAACCTTGAGACCTAGCGGAGATAGGTGGATCATAGGGGGCTATTCTTAGGAGCTATTGGGAGTTAGTAGATTTTCTTGAGACCTAACGGAGATAGAGAATTTACTAATCTACGATCGTTGCTGCTCTAGCGAGAGTAATTGATTAATTAAGTGATCTCTCATCATAACTGGATTAAACTGGTACATAGGATTAATAGATTAATTGCGTAGATTTAGTTAATGAAGGGGGCCTTGCTAGCCCTCGCGGAGAAGAGGAGGAATGGGAGTCTGCAGAAGGGGAGCAAGCTTGTGGAGGAAGGAGAACCGGCATGTAACAGCCCGGCTCCAGAGTTGACGGCTGTCCCCACAGACCAATACGAGTCTTTTCTAGCATGTTTTGTCCTCACTCGCACGCTCCCTGAGAAACTTCCAAGGGGGTCACCCATCCCGGAATTGCTCCAAGCCAAGCACGCTTAACCTTGGAGCTTCTTCCGTGTGGGCACCAGAAAAGAAGATGCATCTTATTGATATGAGTAGCACCTATCAAATCACTTAAGCTCTCCTCGAATAGGCAGTCCCATACCTGCATATTCTTGGAATCCCTCTCGTTCGGGTGTGTTTCGGTTCATCCCTGCGCCCCTCCGCTTGGAAGTCTTAACCGAAGCTGCTCCTTGTCCGTGCCTCTTTGGCACCGGCGATCACTCCGCACTTCGTCCCCGGGCATCACAGGCCCACCAGCTTCCGCTTGGTTCGTCCCCGAACCACACCGTACTGGGAGAGGTTCGGCTCTGATACCACCTGTAACAGCCCGGCTCCAGAGTTGACGGATGTCCCCACAGACCAATACGAGTCTTTTCTAGCGTGTTTTGTCCTCACTCGCACGCTCCCTGAGAAACTTCCCAGGGGGTCACCCATCCCGGAATTGCTCCAAGCCAAGCACGCTTAACCTTGGAGTTTCTTCCGTGTGGGCACCAGAAAAGAAGATGCATCTTATTGATATGAGTAGCACCTATCAAATCACTTAAGCTCTCCTCGAATATGCAGTCCCATACCTGCATATTCTTGGAATCCCTCTCGTTCGGGTGTGTTTCGGTTCATCCCTGCGCCCCTCCGCTTGGAAGTCTTAACCGGAGCCGCTCCTTGTCCGTGCCTCTTTTGCACCGGCGATCACTCAGCACTTCGTCCCCGGGCGTCAGACGGCAGGTAAAACGGAGACCACCTCCGTGGATGCTGGAGAGGGCACTCCTCTGTCTCGTCCATGAAAGGAAGAGACTTTGTTAGAAAGTTGCTGACCCAGATCCACCCCAAGGATCGGGAGGCAACTGTGAAGATGACGAGACCGAGGTTGGCCAGCAACATCGGCCAGTTGTGGATTCAGGTACCCTGCATTTGTTCTTGCCTTGTTAGTATTTGGTGTTTACCTTTTGATTAATCTGCTCTGACATTTTTTCCGCTGATTCCCTGCAGCTGGAATCCCAGATTGGTGAGGCCATTCAGTGCATCGATGACTATGGTGCATTGGAAAAAGACCTGAAAAAGGAAAGAGAGGCGCAGGCGACACGCGACCAGGAGGTCACGGTCTTGATGGAGCGTTTCAGTAAGGCAGACACGGAGGCAGTCGCACTGCGAGCTAGGATTGAGGAGCTGGAGGTGGAGAAAACTTCACTGGCCTCGGAGCTAGAGAGGTCCAAAAATGAAGGGTACGCGAACTTGGCGCGCTTCCGGGATCGGTACCAAGGGGAGTACAAGGAATCCAAGCGCCGCTGGAAAACAGCCTGCGAGGGTGTCCTGAACTGGGATTACGCGCTGGGTGCCCGGGACCAACGGCTGGAGTTCCTCGTCTCTCCTCGGGGCCAGCAGTTCCTGGACATAATGCTGGAGGATACTCTGGCGACATTCCAGAGGACCCCCGATTACCTGGAGGGGTTCTCCCAGCTCTTCGCCCATGTAATCAAAGAGACCGCGCTGAAGACGGCGGAGATGCTGGGGGCGTCAAAGGAGCAAGCTGCTGCCTTAGACTTGGAAGCATTGGTGGACAACATCAAGGACGAGGACCTCAACAGGCTGCTGAGCATACTCACCAATTCCCCGGAGAAGCCTGTGTGGTGGTATCCGGTTCTGGAGAAAGCCCTCCCTCAATTCGCCTTTGGGGTGTATCCCGATCCGACGCCGACTACTCCCAAGTATCAGCCCGCTTTCTGCAATTCTCTGACAAAGTTCGTGGGCCAACTGAGGGGCCTGGCTGGTACTAGCTCCCGGGGATTTGAGCAATTTAACATGGAGCCTCCTCTGCCCTCCGGCCTTGACGCCTCCGCCTTTGAGACTCCGGCCTCCTCCGCTGCACCTGTGATCTCCATTACTTGTTTGGGATAATACCCTGACCTTACTGCCTGCACGACTTGTTTCTTGGCCCGATTGGAAGTTGGTATCCCATTCTCGCCGAAAATCATGTGCACCTCCCTTCTGGGTGGGTGGGGAGGTGCCCGACCCTGCAGGCCCCTCTATGTTGATCACGGTTTTCCTCCGGGCGTCGATCCTGATCATTCCCTTGAACTTGTCTGTGGTCGTTTCCCTGGGGCGGTTGACCCTGACCCTCATTCCCTCTGGCGATAAACTGGTCCAAGTTGCCCTGGCACACTAAGAACTCCAGTTGATGCTTGAGGTGTCCACAGTATCTAGTGTAATTCCCGTAGGCGTTGTGGTATTCACATAATTTGTTGTTGGGCCCCTGCTGTGGCTGTCCGTCCCTATAAGTGCTTGGTGCCCGGAAAAACAGCTGATTCTTAATCAGATGGAAGATTTCTTCTTATGGTTTATTCAGGGGAGTGTATTCAGTGAAGCGATTGACCTCGTTCACGGTGCACTGTTGGTGGGGTGGTACCTCCGTCTGAGGAGGAAGTACCCTAGGGGGCAATCCTCTAAAAGGTACCCGCTCTTGATTCTTGGTGTTCTGCTTTGATGCAGCCTCGGCCCTCCTGGCCCTATGTTTGTCGTTTTCAGCTTTTCGTGCCATTCGGGCGTCCTCCAATTGCAAGTACCCCGGTAACCTTGCCATGATGTCGTCAAAATCCCTGCCCGGTCTTATATGCAATTCGTCGAAGAAGAGTCCGGGCTTCAACCCTCTGACGTATGCTTAATTTTTGATTTGTGACTCCGCCTCTGGCACCTCCAGAGCAGCGAGGTTGAACTGAGCAGTGTATTCCCGCAGTGTTTCGTTTTGATCCTGTTTTAAATCCATCAAAGAGATGGCTGATTTTCCCACCCTCTGCGAGCTTGCAAACTGTCTGACAAAGCGTGTCCGAAGGTCCTCAAAAGAATGAATAGAGTTCTGGGGAACGTTCCGAACCAAAGCTGGGCTGGTCCAGACAGAGTGGTGGAAAATATACGACACTTGATGCCCTCTGAGTACATGTGTAGTGTGACCAGTCCTTTGAACCAGTTGAGGTGTACCTCAGGATCAGTGGTACCATCATAATCAAGCGAGATAGGCTTGTAGTTCCATGGCAGAACATCCGCCAGGATATCCGCATAGAACGGGCTCCGGCTGTTAGTGGTCTTGGCTCTTGACGTCTTGGCATGTTTTTCATTCCTGTATCTCCCATGTTCCCTTTTGTCTTTCGGCGAATCATGTGCATGGTGGTGTTTGTGGCCTTTGTGTTCGTGCCTGCCAGAGGTATACTCTTGCTCCGGTTCCTCTAACCGTTCAGTCCGACGGGACTTCTCTGATCGATACGATTTCTCTGCTCTGCGGGATTTCTCTGACCTTCCCAATTTTTCAGTCCTCTGAGACTTCTCCCTCAGAGTATCCTCCAGATCTCTAAGTTGATTCTTTAGCTGTGACACCTGGTTCTTTAGTCTTGCAGTTTCTCATGGTTTTTCTCCTTCAAAAACAGGGGTAGCGGAATGGCTATCAGATTCACCCACCATTTCCCTTCGAATGATGTTGCACAGTACCGTGCGACTCCCCTCTGGCCTCCTCTCCGGTTCCCTGTCAGCGTGGGGCTTCTGTGTCTCCTTGGGCAGTGCGGGCTGTTTGGCGGTAAATGATTCGTTCATCTCCATAGCAGTGTGAGGTAAGAGCCCAGTGCCCTGTTGGTCAGGCCTTCCCGTCACAGGGGCGGTTGTAGGGACAGTTGGTGCGAGCGGGCCACCTAGTGCCTGTCGCACAACAGTGTAGTTCAGCAGAGCCATCAGTTGCTCCGCCAGAGTGAAGTTTAGCGGCCCACCACCAGACGTGGGGGCTAGGTGACGAAGCTGTCGTTTGAGCTTCGCGCAAATAAAATATCATGTGCCCACAACTAGACTAGCTAGTGGTAAGTCCAGAGTCGAATCCACAGGGAACTGAGCAGTAAAAGGGTTTTGTATTCTGCAGTGTTCTGACCACAACGTGCTTATGGGCAGAACGGGGTTTCCAACTTAAACTGAAATAACAAAGGTAGATAAATCAAATAACAAAACAATTTTGACTTGGGTTTGAATCACTAAACATGAACTGGACACTCGATCATTGGTGCAAAGATAAATCACTGTACTCGCATACCAGTGGTTATAGGCATAAGAATTGTTGCGCCCCTATTGTCACTCGTCACGCACGCAAAAACCCCTTGCCCAATCTATCCTTTCAGTGTATGATTCCTTAGAAGGGTCAGCTAATGGAAATCAACTATACCGGGCAACATCCACGCTCTCTGCGATGGCCTATCGCTAGTTGTGCTTTGCCCAGAATGCTTTAGGAATTAGATAGACCCACTTGACTCTTACGCCGATATTTCACAGCAGTCACGGCTCCAACACTCGTTGTACTATTTTGGAGGTCGATGGCGTTTCGCCTTATGCCCAAATTATTACTTGTGGCCAGAACTTTCTAGTTAACTAGTGATCAATTAATTAACCAAGTTGTTACAACCTTTTTGGAATCAAACCTAGTGTATCGGGAATATGCTCATACAGTTGTTATGCCCAAATTAGACCTCTCGAGTTAAGTGTTCATGCTTAGATCATCTTGTCCAAATCAGAATATAAAACTTAGCCAAACATAAAGTAAATAACATAAGCAAAAGATATAAAGGAAAACATAACGGAAATTGAAATTGCTTAAAGGGAAATATAAGTACCTACGGCCAAAAGTGCTGTGCAAAACATGCAACGAAAAGAACTAGACTATGCCCACAGCCCGGGCAAGCTTGCACTTCACACTAACTGCACAACAGGTCGGTTTTTCAGCCCCCTTGGCTTCAGAAGCTCTTCGGGTATTTATAGGAGTGATTAGGGCAACGTAAGGCCCAGCCCATGATGTTGCGGCCGGATCCATGCAAGCATGGAGATGCTTATCCCTTTTCAGACCTAATCTTCTTGAAGATTTCACTACTAGAAAAAAAAATCCGTTATCTATGAGAAAAAAAACCGTTGTGTATAGTGGTGTTATCTATTCTATACGTCATACATAACGGTTTTGAACGGTTTCAAAACCGTTATGTATAGTAGCATAGATAACGGTACGATGCGTCATACATAACAGTACGCATCCGTTATCTATAAAGGTTATACATAACGGTTTTTCACCGTTATGTATTAAGATTTTTCCGTTATGTATTAATTTTTTTTTAATTTTTTTTATCATAGTTAACAGTTTTTTGCACTTTTTATAACGGTTTTAACCGTTATCTTTGATAGAATACATAACGGTTTTTCACCGTTATGTATTAAGATTTTTTCGTTATGTATTAATTTTTTTTTTTTTTTTATCATAGTTAACAGTTTTTTGCACTTTTTATAACGGTTTTAACCGTTATCTTTGATAGAATACATAACGGTTTTTCACCGTTATGTATTAAGATTTTTCCGTTATGTATTAATTTTTTTTTTTATCATAGTTAACAGTTTTTTGCACTTTTTATAACGGTTTTAACCGTTATCTTTGATAGAATACATAACGGTTTTTTGCACTTCAAAGATAATTCTGATTTCATTTAAGCCTGATCAACTTAAGTTTAATTGGATTACAGTCAATTAGTTCCTGCCAATCCGTAATTGTTGGAATAGGGCTGATTAGTGACACAACTACCATGTTCGTAGTAGGAATTAATTGGTATATTAATTATTACTAGCGTCTCTAGGATAATTGATATAAATTGGGTTCCTTCATCGTAATGCTATTAGAATATTAAATCTAGCTAGGTCTGGCGTCTCCAGCCAGATTATATTTTAATAAGGGAAATAAGCAGATCTGGCGTCTCCAGCTGTTTATCGATACAGTAAGTAGGAATTGGGGTACGTCCGTTGCGTTTCACGGTATCCTATAACTGGTTGGTTGATAGGGATTGATTAATTATTGCGTCGAGGATCAGAGTTGAATTAGAGTGGATTTATTTGAGCCGAATTACCCTTTTCATATATTTACTTCAAGCGTATTTTATTTGATTTAATTCTGCATTTTTAGTTTAATTAACTCCTCTTAAAATCAAGGCGTGGTGGCATCACCGTTTTTATAGATTTAGGGATTTGAATGAATTTTAACTGCTCTCTGTGAGATCGACCCTGCTTACCAATATACTAATTTATTTTGGTAATTCCGCAGGAATTATTTGGTGGTTGGCGACGTCCACCATTAAGCGATTAAGGGTTAATATCTAAAATCGAAGGTCTTGGGTTTGAGCCTCTGTGGCGCGGCCTTTAAATTTCTTTATTTAATCATGTTAATTTATCAAAAATAAATTAATTAAATGATGTATCAAATAAATAAAAAATAAATATTAAATATAGTTAGAATATAAGTAAATGTAAATTATTTTTTCTTAAAAAATAAAATAATCTACATCAATTACTCAGTAAAGATCTTTAATTTTATTTTATAATTTTGAAAAGTATCATTTTTAATTTTCCATCTATTTGATGGAAAACTTTATTTTTCTTCCTTAAAATTATAGAATTAACACATCATTTAAATTAAAAGAAACGAAAAAAACAATAAAAAAAGAGTTTTCACATCACAATATATAGTTTTAAAACATAAGCTAATCATGCATAAAATTAATTTTTTCTAAGTTAGCTCATTACCTATGTCATCTTATTAGAAAAGCTTCAATTGATAAGTTAGAAAATAAATTATATTATTAGATTTTATTAGAATACTAATAAAAGAGTTAAATAATTATTTGATACCAAATCAAAGATCTTGCATTCATCTTTAATTTAAGATATATATAGAATATTTTTTATAAATAAAATTTGATTTTTTTAAAAAATCATCAAAATATGAAAAATAGAATATGAGAGAAAGAGAGAGAGAATAGAAAATTGAAGAATGTGTGTCATGAAAGAGAAGAGAGAGGAAAGAGGAGAGATAAAATATATGGGATATGAAATTTGTTGAGTTTTATAAATACCATTTAATTGATTCTTTAATTACAATTTTGCTACAAACTGTGTTTTCATATAATAGATAGATGTTAAAGCATCTAAAATATTGATATCAGATAAAGAAAGCTGTAAATTCGGATACATATCAAAATAAACTGGTCCATGGGCTAAACTAGACTGTATAATACCCATCAATGATTGTTTTCAATTTAAATTTCTACCATCTCTTAAAGCTGCAATAAAACTTTCTGGTAAACCTTCTAATGTTAAAGGTTTAAATGCAATTTGCACAAGTCCTATATGAATAAATTTATGCGAATGCTTATAAGACAATAAATCACTATCCTCAAGTAATTTAATCATAATATTTTCTCCATTTAGAGGAATTGTCTCTTCAGTGGTTTTAACAATTTGTTTTAATCCAATTTTTTCAAAAGTCCCTAGTTTATATATTACACTAGGTTCCACTTTGGGAATTGTCCATTTATTTAATAGATCCAAATTCTGAGGCAATTCTAATTCTTGTTTAATACTATTTTTAATAGTATCCTTTTTTCTAAGTAAATTCATTAGAGATGAGCTCATGTGATAAATTATATTCTTACTACATAACTACTCCCCCATGGCTCTGATACCATAAGAGCGACTGTAGGTACCATAAGAAGAATATATATTTATTACATGAGCTCCTTATAGTGAGCTCCTTATAAGAAGAATATATATTTATTACATGAGAAGACTATATATTTATTATTATTATTATTATTATTATTATTATTATAGGGCAGGCGAAAGAATAAACCAAAGGTATGAAAGATAAGCTGACCTCGAAGACAGCGCAAGCCTAGAAACTTAACCTGCGCAGCTACTCGAAGAAATGTCAGCACAGTTGTCCGCGAATGCCTGCGCAGCCGAAATGCCTGCACAAGTCACTCAAGGATGCCTGCGCTACCACTTGATGTGATACACCTACACAGCCACCGAGAGGATGCCTGCGCAGACCATCCCAACTACCTTCTGATAAAGGCAAAAAATTGCAAGTCCGTTAAAGCAAGGACAATCAGCCGCGACAGTGACACTGGGAGTGCGCCGTGCTTGTTGAGTACGTGCGAAGGAGAAAAAGACAATTGTTCCCTTTACTTTCATCACTTATAAATACCAAGTCTGTAATAATAGAGAGGACCCCCAATTTTAGTTATCTTCGATTCATATTTACGTTCTAAAGAGTTCTTGGCTGTTTGTAGAAGAAGACATACATATTTCCAATATTTGAGAACTACAGGTTTCGATCTTCTATTTATTCTTTAGTTTTAGGATGTTGGTGATTTTATGCTTCACCAATATAAAATCTATATAAAAACAAATTTGTAAAAATAAAATGAAGAAATTTAAATCTCACCATTGATTTTTATGATAGTTTTTGAGTTAATAACCTAAACAGAAGTATATATTTTATGCAATTTTCATTAAACAAATTTTGAATCCTAAATCTTTTTTTTATAAAGTTTTATTAATTTTATAATTCAATATTTAGTGAGCCAAGAACGCTTCCGCCACGGCCAATGACTACGTCCGCGCCGTGGTGGAGGCGGCGCTCAAGGAGGTGAACAACGCGCTGGCCGACACCGGCAAAATCTCCGTGGAAAAGGACAAGGACAAGGACAAGTACAACCACGTGGCGGTGGAGGACTGCAAGCTACAAAAAATAGTAGTATTTGTGACAAACTTATATGACAAAATCAATTTTTGTTATATTAATGCATCTTATGTGAGGAAATTTGATATCATCACAAAAAAAATAATAAACAGGGTCATTTTTATAATTAACCCAAAATAAAGTCCTCATAAGAAAAACTCAAAACTAAACTTTTAAAAAATGGGGTCATTTTTGCAATTATCTTAAAACTTAGTCCTCATGAACAAAAACTAAAACTCATTCTTTTCTACTAATCCCATTCTAATTTCTCAACATTTCTGTCTCGATCCTCTGTGAAAATCCAATCATCTCTCAATCACAATTATTCGAATTACTACTATCGTATCTCGATCCTCTTCGATTTCTAACATTTTTTCGATTGATTTGCTTAATTCAAAATTTCCTATGGATCGATCTTAATTTGATATTTTTCTGCATCAGTTTTTCAATTCTATGATTGAACAATTGATTGCATATTTGAATGTTCTACAGTGAAGATGAGAATAGATCTGTTTATACAATTAATCTGAGTCAAGGAAGAGTATCAATTTGCAGCTTCTTCTTCAGGTAATCTCTATCTCTCTCTCGCTCTTTATTCTTATATTTTCTTTCTTCCTTTCATTCCTCATTTTGCAGCCCTAATATCAAAGCAAACACTCCAATCAATTCAATTTATTTATAACTTCAATTCAACTGCGATTATCGTTTAGAAAGGTTTCCTAAGTAATGGAAGTTGATTCGTGATCTGGTAAATTTGTTTATTAGCTAACTCTGCTAAATTTACCTATTTTATAGTATTCTCCAAAGGCCTGTGATGATCAACATATTTGCCTACATTGTCTGATTGCTCTAATAGTTGAAGAGTCTTTTCCTACAAGTATGAGGCCTTAGAGGATGTAGATAATTATCAAAAGCATTGTTCGACCTTTCAGTCAATTTGTTAAGTGTTCTCTAGCTTATGATAGGAAAACTCTGATAATCCTGATGTCTGAATTTTTTTGAACTTGAATAATTTACCATCTGGACTCATTATTGTGCAATAGTAAATTTTTATTTGGGGAGAGCTACAATAATTTTAGCATTTCGGTAATTGCTAAGTCTACCCAACCAATTCCTAATTGTATCTCTGACAGAATCAGGAGAAAGCAAAAGCAAACAATATAGAAATAAGATTTAGATTAGAAGAATGTGCAAACACTTCACTCATATTATAATAAAAATAGAATAGACTATGATCTTGATTCATTCTCATTTGCGGGTAGACTATGATCAGTATTCTTGATATGTTGCAATGTACTAGTTCAAATGCAAAAATTGTAGCTTCTGATAGTTTAGTTGTTGTTAGTTAATGGTAACTGTTAGTTAATGGTAACTGTTGCAGTACATTACAGGTAAATGAGTCTTGAATTTATTTCAATTTATTATTTTTTCATTTTTCTAAGTTATCTTCTCTTGTTTATTTTCTGCATCATAGGATGGTGCCACAAAGAAAATCCTGTTCCAGTTTCAATGTATAACATAGAAATTGGAGAAAGCATTGGATAACTTGCCTTATGATGATTTTAACATATCAGAAGAAGTGCTAGAGCAGATAAGTATTTGCCATTGAGCATCTTTATAGTGTTATTTGAACTTGATTCATGTCTAAACATGATCCTGTCACCAGGTTGAATTAGTCCGGTCACAGTTGAGATGAGCCGCTGAAAGATACGGCCGCCCTCTAAGCTCAAGCTTATCTCAGCCATCGGATAAGGAGATACATGTAGAAAAAACCATTAACTTTGACCACCGGATCGGATTTGTATATGAAACTGAGATGTATTGGATTTATATAGGTCTTGTCAGATTACTATATGTTGTTAATAAAGATTTGTTATTGTGCAAAGCTGAATATATATATTGATAAATTGAGGTATTTCTTACAAAATTTCAAGCAGGTATATGTTTTATAATTAGGGGTTTTTGTGATGAAAAATAAGATTATTTGTGAGGATTTTTTTCCTTAGAATTAGAGGGTTTTTGTAATGAAAAATAAGACAATTTGTGAGGAAATTTTTTCTTGCATAAACATGACACTCTAATGTGAGGAAATTAAGCTTTCTCACATAATACTATATGTGAGGACCCTATCGTGACGACTCTGTGACGAATTTTTTTTCCTCACATAAAGTCTTTTGTGATGAAAATATGTCCTTTTGTAACGATGTGGAAGCTTCTGGCCAAGCATTCCGGCGGGCAGCTGGTGCCCGATGTGGTGGTGGCCAAGGACGGCAGCGGCAAGTTCAAGACCATCAGCGAAGCTCTCAATGCTTACCCGCCCAAATTCAAGGGCAGATTCGTCATCCACGTCAAGGCCGGCGTCTACAACGAGCAGGTCATCGTGGACAAGAAGAAGCCTAATGTCTTCATCTACGGAGACGGCATTGCCAAGACCATTGTGACGGGCAGCAAGAACTACGGCATCATGAACATCGGAACAATGCACACCGCTACATTCGGTAATGAAAACATATATATATATATAGTGTTGTGGATTGATGATTAATTGGAAAATATGATATGATTGATGATGGCAGCAAACGAGGCCTCCGGATTCATTGCGCGGGGAATGAGCTTCCGCAACGAGGCCGGGCCGCAGGGGCACCAAGCGGTGGCGTTCCGGTCGCAGGGGGACAAGACGGCGTTGTTCGACTGCAGCTTCGAGGGGTCGCAGGACACTCTGTACTACCAGAACCTGAAGCAGTTCTACCGCAACTGCCGCATCTACGGCACCGTGGACTTCATCTTCGGCAAGGGCGACTGCATCATCCAGGACAGCCAGATCATCGTCAGGAAGCCCCTCCCCAACCAGTTTAACACTGTCACTGCCGACGGCAGGGAGATCAAGCGCGGCAGCAACGGCCTCGTCCTCCACCACTGCTCCATCGTCCCCGACGACTATCTGTGGCCGGTCAGGTTCCAGATCCCCACCTTCCTCGGCCGCCCCTGGAAGCCCGAGGCGCTCACCGTCGTCATGCAGAGCACTCTCGGGGACTTCATCAGGCCCGAGGGCTGGAAGATTTGGGACGGCTCCACCAACCACCACACCTGCACCATGTATGAGCACGGAAACACCGGCCCCGGAGCCAATACCAATCGCCGCACCAAGGAATTCAAGCGTTTCAAGGTCATTAGCGCCGCTGAAGCTGCCAAATTCACCGTCGGCCACTTCCTCGCCGCCGGAGAATGGCTGCCGCAGACCGGCGTCCCTGTGCAGATGGGCTTGTATTGATATTGGGATACTTTATCAATGCAATCTTGCTTCTAACTACCTAATTATATCTTGCTTCTAATTCTTACAACACATAAACGCACACCATATTAATTATAATCATACAAAAATATATTAATACAACAGACATCATGATGTATGTTATCAAATAAAAAGCACCGAATGTGAATGTTTGTCTAACACATTAACAGACCAAGAATTCATCAAAATCTAAGAACTATATACATACTCGACCATCATAATTCAAAAGATTGATTTAAACATTTCACAGTAAAGTCATACAGATCCAAACTTTTCAAAAAAAGGAAGAGATCAGTTGAACAAAAATAAAAAATATGCAAGAATTGACAGAAAATGCACCATTCCTACTCTATAGAATCGTTCATCAAAGTTTACCAAAAAAGTTGCATAAAAAAGTGTAATAAAATCAGTATCACCAAGAACTAAAATCAATTAACCCAAGTTCTATATATTAACTTGCAAAATCAAATAACTTCATCTTCTCAGTCTTCTTTTTCGCAGCCTCCGCTTCTACTCCTCACTACAAAAACAAAAATAGATAGAATATCATAACTTATACTATCACATAAACAAACCTACTTTATAATCAACTCATATATAACCATGAGACCCTATAACTCAGTGAGGGTTTTATAATGATCGATCGGTTTTTGTTTCCTTTTTTTCTTCTATTTTTCATATATTGAGAGGATATTACTTTTGTGACCCTCTGAGCTAGCTAGGTTTTAATAGCATGAGATCTCAATATTCATGTCATGAACACATATAATAAAACTTGAACTAAAACCATATATTGAATTAAATATACAAGTAGCAAGGATAGATTCTCCACCGTACCTTAACCTTCCTCTGAATTGTCGCCTAAACATAATTAAAAATAAGAAATATTAGAAGATGAATACATATACTGGAGAAAGTCATGTGAAATTAATAAATGAATATATATACCTGTTGGTTTCGTTGAGAGGGCAAGCCTTTTACCCTCTAAACAATGCAATTCTTCAGTGAGTTGCTTCCACTCATTTTCAAGCTTTTGTGCCTTCTCTCTCCCAATCAATACAAATCTTTCCCGGGCAATTTTGGGAGGAAATCCAAACATATTGAACGACGCATATAAATTTGGATAGGAAGACCTAAATTCATCCAATGTTGGATTTCTCTCGCGTTTCCTCTTTTTATTCTTCTTCATCCCCTTACCACTTTCTTGATTCATCTCATCTTCCCACAAAGGCTTGGACAACTCATACACAACCAATTCATGAGGGTTGTCGGGGACGCGACCTCTTTGCCAGTTAGTCTTATACTTTTTGTTCAAACTTCGGACCTTCTCAGATATTTGAACGCGCGTGAAATCTGGCTTGGAAAGTTTGTCCTTGACGATCCGGTGGAAGTCTGCCCACTTATTATTTCTACCACTAGCCCAGAAAACGGCTAGACTCTTTAACAGCGTTATTGAGTCTTCGTCGCTAAATACCTTAGACGACGACGACGGCGGGTGTTTCGGTTTCAGTGCTAGCGTCATAGCTTGTGCTCCGCTCCCAGAATCGGAACTGCAATCAGAATCACCCCCAGAATCGGAACTGCAATCAGAATCACCTTGCTTGCGCATCTCGTTTTCTTTCGCCGACATCGGACAACTCTAACACCCGCCTTTTTGGGGAACTCAACCGCTGCGCCTGCTTGTTTTAGGGTTCTAAAATACTACTCCACTTCGTTTTCCGGCTCTATTGATTGTGTGATGATGATTATTTAATAAAGGCAATTAAAACCCGGTTTTTTGGCTTGGTAGAGAATGAGCCGATTTTTGAGTCTTGTGTGTTTTTACTAACATATCCTTTGATAAATATACTCAATTTGGTGCTTTGTGTTTTCGGTTTTGATAACATCCGAAAAAGAAGTTGTTTTGTTTCCTTATTTTTGGTTTTTTTTTGTTTCCTTATTTTTTGTTTTATTTTTGTTTCCTTATTTTTTTAGTTTTCCAAAATTATATTTATGATTTTTATTTTTCCTTGGAAATTTTATTTTTATTTTTTCAAAAATTATGATTTATTTTTCCACTAATAAGTTAGTAATATTAATACTTGTAAATAATTAAGTAATCTTTTTATTTTTTACTTAAATTTAAAATTCTTAAGTAAGTTTATTAAATTAAAGAGCTTGAATGCACGCTAGATGTTTGTTAAAAAGTCTGATCGAATTTTGTATAACATTCCTATATTTATGATTTATTTGCCATGACTAATCAAAAATCAAATCTTCACAAAACAATGTAAAATCTCGGCCCCTCTCATCTTCAATTCATCCACCAAAACAATGTACGCCAACTATTTGTATAAATGCTTAAACGAATTTTGTATAAAATTTTCGAAGATTTTCAAAATCCTTGAAATTAGATACTAATATATCAAAACAAAATTGGCCTTCCTAGGGTTTTTTTTTTTCCAAATTTATTTCTTTGCAAAATCAAAACAAAATCCACTAATATATCTATCCATATTAGGGTTTAATTTAGATTTCGTTTAGAGAATAGATAGAGTTATTTCGTTTATTTGTCCATGTGGATACAATACTCGATTGCTATATATGCTACAATTACACCGTGTGAGTTGCGGTATTTTGTTGTTAAGAAATTAGTGATCACTCCATTACATGTGAATGATACTTTGCCACCTTGCCAAGATTACATGTGAACGATACATTGTTTTTCATTCAAGTAAATGTTAAATAGTTTCGCGAGCGATTCCAATTGTATGAATCATTTCACTTTATTGTATTTATTTTTATATTATATTCACTAATTTACTTCGATTAATTAATAAATATTTATTTCATAACGAATAATTATATCGACGTCGTTACATACATTATAGCAGTTCATTGTTTTATTGACATATCGCGTTTAATACTTTACTGTGATACATTGTTTCTCATTCAAGTATATGTTAAATAGTTTCGCGAGCGATTTTCAATCGTATGAATAATTTCACTTTATTGTATTTATTTTTATATTATATTCACTAATTTACTTTGATTAATTAATAAATATTTATTTCATAATGAATAATTATATCGACTTCGTTACATACACTATAACAGTTCATTGTCTTATTGGCATATCGCGTTTAATACTTTACTATAATACATTGTTTCTCATTCAAGTATATGTTAAATAGTTTCGCGAGCAAAATCTCTACGTAGGATTGAGTATACTTTATTTTTGCTTTCAATTTCACTAATTTATTTCAATTAATTAATTCAACTTCATGAACGTTGAGTTTAATTATTCCGACTTCAATACTATTTTATAATACATAAACTTCAAGTATATGTTATATAGTTTTTTACTTCACTACTTTAATTCAACTTTATTTCATTGAGTATAATTATTTCGACTTCATTATTACAGTATAGTAGTTCATTTTTTTTATTATCAAATCGACATCAATACTATATTATACATTGTTTTCAAGTATATGTTATATAGTTTTCCAAGAAAATTCCCATCGTATTCACAATTTTTTTTCTTTCAAGTTCACTAATTTATTTCAATTAATTATAAATTCATCGTATTATAATACATTGTCTTCAAGTATATGTTATTATAATACATTTAATCCAAGTATATGTTACTTATTTTTTCGATCGATGTCCCATCGTATCATTCATTTTATTTTTATTTCTAACGAATAACTAATGCGGTTGACACTATCGGACAAGGTGACAAAGTATCACTCACATATTATTGAGGTCTCAGGTTCAAATTCCTCAAGCAACTTTTTCTTGTATTTCGTTTTTTTTAATTCATCTTTGAACTATTTTTTTTAATATTGGAAAAAAAAAATATGTAAATGGAACAAATCTAGGATTATTTCCCCCAAGCCCTTTTTTCTTGTATTTCGGTTTTTTTAAAATCATCTTCGATTTTTTTTTAATATACGGAAAAAAAATTGAGGTTAAATCTAGAATTATTTTGAAGCCTATTGTTGAAATATAATACCAAGGTCCATTTAGCTTGGTTTCGAAGTCCAAATAATAATATTTGAGAAGGGCAAATTCGTTGGTTGCCATGTATTTCAAATTTGTATCTCTGTAGTTGAAATAGAAATCTTTGAAACATAAATATTTGCTTTTCACTTCTATTCTGATTCCCCTTTAGCCTCAAATATGCAATTTTATCTTCATGTTTCACTGAAGTCATATCTGAATATATCTAAGCGCTCAAATTCATCCTCATCGCGTAAATTGTGCATATATATGCTTTATAATATTAATATAAACTAATAAAATTAAAATTTGATACAAAATTTATTACTTGCAAAGTGATCCAATATTTTAATACTCCATAACCTAGGCAATTCATACAAAAATATAACATGTGTCTATATATAGACATAATATCACGTATATAGGGAGTTTCTATACTAATACAAATTAAACCAGATTTATCATATAAAAATAAGTTGTATATGAATTCAGTATGTAAATTATGAATTTATTGTGAAAAATTCTAAATAAAAAAACATAAAAAAAAAAAAATCAACCTACAAGATTCAAATTCTGAACCAAAAATTTATTCAGTGGAGCTTCACCAAAGATCTTCACAATTTAATTGATGAAAATAGTTGCTATTAGGCATAATGGTCCTTAATATACCATATCTCAATACATTATTTTTGAAATATTAATAGACACGTAAATATATCCGAACTTCATTTAATACCTATAAAGATAATTCTATGGATATAAAAAAATACTTATATTAATAAAAAAAATGTCATAATTAGAAAGCAACAAAAATTTTGAATAAATTGAAACACGTATGATTTTCTTTATCTCTTACAACTTTTGATTAAATAAAAATAGGATTATTTAGTTTTCATTCATTTGATGATGAAATAAATATTGAAAATTAATTAAAATTACAAAAATTATAATCTGATAGCATATTTTTAGAAGAAAAAATTTATGTAAATAATTTATACATAACATTCTTTATTTCACTTTGACAACTTTATGGTTTCCTTATTGACATACATGGTGATATATAATATTATCTTCTTATAATAGTGACATTGTATCCTATTAACAAATTTTCAATGTAAAATAAATATGACTACATACTATGATTAAAATTTCGTAAGGAAACAATGGAAAAAAATAAAAAAAATAAAAAAAGATGTTTAATCGTGTCAGTATTCTCAACTTTCGAGAAAAATAAATAAAAGAATTTTAAAATAAAATAAAAATTATAGATACAAATTTTAAACTGTCATAACTTGTTCATTTTAAATTGATTTATACATTTCATGTATCAAATTAAATGTTATTCATTATCTTTTGTTTTAGATATATAATTAAATATTGCATAACAAAAATAGAAAAAAAAATGTGCAATGAAGAGAAAATATAATAAATTGAAACTATAAGTAACAAAATAATTTGATTTTTTTTTTCTTGACAACTTTTATTTTTTAAGTAATACATTAACAGCTATTTATTAATCCTATTTTAAAAATCAATTATTCACTCTTCTATTTTTTTAAGAAAAAATTTGTGAAACAAAAGTTTTAAAATGAGAGAAATATGGTTTCTCTACAAAAAAAATAAAAATAAATAATAAGTATATAAAATCACATGCATGTGGCAGTTTTTGTTGTTGTGATAAATGTGTTAATATGGTATATGTTTAATATGGCATTAAAAAAAATCGGCAGTTTTTTTTTAGATGAAAATTTTCGGCAGTTAGTTACATAATTAGAGTAGTGGGTGTATTTTTTTTTCTCTCAATTCCAATTATATCCTTTCAATTGAATTTATTTACAGTTACTTTGCTTTTTATATATACTAGTGTACCTCCCGCGCTATGCGCGGTGATTATGATTATGGACTTTCATGTCAATTTAATATGCCACATTTTTCTTATTTGGACATTCTAATTCAATAAGTCACTTTGCAAAATGAAAATCAATACACAACAAACATTCTCACTCAACTCATTATTTACATTAAATGTCATTATGGCTCACAAATAATTATCCATTGTTAAATTGAGATTAAAAATCGTACATGGATTAAGACACCTCAAGCAATATATATATATATATATATATATATATATATATATATATATATATATAGAGAGAGAGAGAAAGGTTAAACAGAGAATGACAAATATGTAGAGAATAGAGAATTAATCTCAATCCTTGATTTTTGTACATCTAATGGCCATTAATTTTCCTAATTTCATGCGCATTATATGAGTAAAAGGACATTACCGTAAACTTACATTTTGATTCACACGGTTTTGTTGCTATAATTAAGTAATCCTAAATCTATTATTTTTAGTAATTTAATCATATAATCGTAAATCCTAATTAAGTAATCCTAAATCTATTATTAACATAGTTGACTTTTCAAGAATATCTTATCTTTTTGAATTGTATATAATTCATGACAATAAAAATATAAAATTCGTGCCAATAAAATAAATTCGGATCTTTTATTCAGATGCTCGAAATTTTTTCATGCCTGTTCGAAATACTTTATGTTAAATATTTTATATTAGTAAGAAACATTCAAATAGTTTATTTAGGTGTTCGTAATTTTTTTACGCTTGTTCGAAATGTTTTATGTCAAATATTTTATATTAATAAGAGAAATTCAAATAGTTTATTTAAGATTTCGTAATTGTTTAAAGCATGTTCAAAATATTTTATGTTAAATAAATGAAAAAAAAATCAAATTTCATAGACGAAACGAAAATAAAAGCGATTCGCCGAGAACATAAATGAACATAACATAATTTATAAATTAACATAACACAAAAATATTTTATGTCACCACAAAAATTTGAATATCTTATTTAGATATTTTTAAAATTCTAAATCATATATCAATAATTTTATTTAGAAACTTATCATGTAATGAAGAATCATAATTTATAAATGAACAGAATACAAATTATAAATGAACAGAATACTATTTCTAAATGAACAGAATATGTTCAAATTTATTGGACACATGAATTGCCCCAAAATTACAAATGAAGATTGGTTTCGATTGAAGCTCATTCAATGTAGCTTGAACATAATAATTTTTTTTAATGAACACAATACAATTTCTAGATGAACATAACAAATTTTTTTAAATGAACAAACATAATTTCTAAACGAACAGAACACAATTCTTCGATGAACAAGAGTCTAGCTGAAAAATCAATCTAACAGCCACGATGCTTTGGTGGTTCAGCCGCCGTAGACTTCATTGTGCTTCAATCCTAAATCTAATCAACATCTCGAACAAACCAACATCTATGAACACAAAGTCCATTTGGAAACAGCATTAGTACACTTCGAACAAACCTCACAACTATTCGAACAGACTCACAAACATATAGAACACACCAACAACTATGGACAGAAAGTCCATTTTTCTAAGAAATAAAAATCTGCAATATTAAGGGGATCATAGCAAACTACATTTGGCAGAACGAAAATCCCCAAAATAGTTTGAACAAAATCAAAAATCCTATACCAAGAAATAAAAGCCTTGACTTTAATATGTGAATCAATCCTATAATACAGCGAGTTGGGCACTAAATGAGAATGTAAAAGTCTCTGAAGCAACAGCCACATTAGGAAACAAATTGTATATCAGCCTCGAGCTCTTGCACAAAATGGATCTTGAAAGTAGTATTAGAAAAACATCTATGCCTATTAAGCTTCCATAGTTTCGAAAATCCTACCTTTGTTGAACTTCGCCGCCGAACAGGGAAAATCGTGTACTGAAATCGTCACCTTGATCGGCGAGATGGGCAGCAAGCATGGGGGCGCTGCGGCGCCGGGACGCACGCTCGGACCAGCAGCGACGACGGCCATGTGCTTTGACGTTCCCGTCACGTAAAGTCAGTGGCAGTCGTGTGAGTCGACGAACAGATGCCGGTGATTGAAGCGATGGTCCGGCTACTGTATTGCAGTGTGTTGGCGAGGAGGTGGTGGGCATTGTCGTTCATCGCTGCTACCGATGGCGAAGAGGGATTAGGGAGGCGACAAGGTGCTAGTCTCGAAACCCTACCGATCGTGGAGAAGAGAGATCAAAATAAATGTGGGATAACGTAAATGAGGGAGTAAATATCGATCTATCTGTTTTTAGCCAAACACACTTACTGTTATGCCCTTTTCTAATTAAAAGTATACTTTCATTAATTTGAACGGTTATTCAAAACTGGAAAATTGATTTAATCATAGCCGTTTGATCAAGAGGTTTTGATGGAGGAGATCTCTTCTTTATTCTCTATACATGGAGTGATTCTTTGTTTAACTTAACCCTATATATATATATATATATATATATATATATATATATATATATATATGAAACACTTTATAATTATTATAAAAATATTAAAATTAAAATTTAATATTTATGAATTAAAAATTTAGATAAAATACTAATATATATAGATCCAAAAAATTTAGTGAGATAAATCTAGAAAGTTTTAAAATATCAATAATCACAAGTTATAGAAACTTGTTTTAATACCTGTTAAGATAATTGTTCTGAAAAAAAAATATGCATTAAAAAATAAATATATTTTATTTAACAAAAATAATTTTGAACAAATTAATAGTGCATTAGAATTAGTTAATTGTAAAATAAATCATTAACTTATACTCCTTATTTTGTAAATTTGGGCTTAATTTTAAACATTTGCAAATAAAAATCAAATTCTTATAATTTTAAACATTTGCAAAATTTAAATATACAATACTCTAATATTATCAAAGCACACTAAACTACGTTGTTGCGTCATGTTTTCGATCGTCGAAAAAATTAGAGAAGCCTCAATTGAAAATTTAGAAAAATACGATATATATTTAAAAACTTTAAAAAATAAGATCGAAATTACAAGATGGGTATAAATTCATGATTTATTTTATAATTTTTCCTTCATAAAATAAACTATAGTATACAATAAATCAAAATGCCAGGGAATAATAGGAGAAAATAAGAAGAAGAAAAAAACTTAAAGAAAAAGTTAAAAAGAGGGAGTATTAATTTTATTGACTCATATTTTAGACATTAAATTTGAAATTATGAAAATTTCATATATTTCATTACACATGTGTCGAACACCCTACTTTTATGTGTTATCTTTACAATTTTTTTCTTAAATTAGATTGTAACATATAATTTGCTATTTTGTTTATAATAGTGTTATCGAACACCCCATTTCATTACACATGTATCGAACACCCTATTTTGTAACATTAAAAAACAAAAAAAAAAAAAGGTATCAAAAGTATATATAAAAAAAAAGAAAAAAGAAATAGTAAACAAAAAAACTTTAAAAAATCATGAATAAACATGTAGCATAAAATAAATATGAACATAATTTGAAAGAAGAAAACAAACTTATCAAAAGTGAAAATAAATAAAAGATAAATTAGTAAACAAAAGAATCCCTTAACAAATAAGCACGAGTGAAAATGAGTAATAATTTGTTAGTTAGTGGGGTAAATATTTGTTGCGATTGACGGTTTGTACCAATATATATTTTTTTCCAATTCCAATTATACCCTTCTAATTGAATTAAATTACATTTACTTTGCTTTTTATATATATAAAGACTAGTGTACCACCCGCGCTATGCGCGATGATTGTGATTTTAAACTTACGTAAATTGTGTATATACTTTATAATAATTACTACTCTCGTTCCAATTTGATATACCACATTGTTTTCTTCCTCAAATGAAAAATCTGTACATAATTAACACTCTCACTCAACTCATTATTTACATTAAATGTCATTGTGGCCCACAAATAATTATCTATCTTTTTATTTAAAAAATAATATCTTCATTATCTTTTCTACTTTTTTCGTGAGCGAAGGGAGTAATGAAATGTGAAAATTTTAGAAATATAAATGCATTGCATATATACTTTTTTGGAGCATTATGTTTAATCTTAGCAAACTTTTCTATCATGAGTGTCAAACCTGCGACTGCATTGGGCTTGACCCTTCCTTTCGCCTTCTTTTTTTTGCCCTATTTGCCTCGCTCATTTGGACAAAAATCATTTTTTGTTATTTAAAGTGTCATTCACAGGCATTAAAATTATCATTACAAATGTATCATTATTATTTATACAAAATATTATTTGCATATAATCATTTGCATTTAAGAAAAGTATTAGTTTTTGTTACTAAAAATGTCATTTGCATGCATTAAAGTATTATTTATTTTTTATCTACAATTTATCATTTATTTTTGTAAAAAATCGCACAGGGTACGTCGCACAATATATATGAAACACTTTATAATTAATAATTTAATATAATAATATTAAAATTTAAATATAATATTTATAGATTTAAAATAATAATAAACAACAAAATACAAACATGTAGATTTAAAATAATAATAAACAAATTCAATCGTGTATGATTCTCCATATTTCCTATAACTTTTCATTCAGTTACAAAAATTCTATTAGCGAATACTGAATTGAATTTTTTTACATTTGAAAATTAAAATTAAAATTTAAAAAATTTACAACAATGAGTTTTTAGATTTTTGTAATATAAATAGCTTACGTATAACTTTCTATATTTCGTTATCAATTTTACTCACATTCAACATTCTTTGAAAAACTAACTATTGGATAATTAATCACTATCTTCCCTGTTTGGAAAAGTTAAATGTTTGTAATTATTTTTACTAACATACTAACTTATAGTGATTTCAATATTAGTTTATTTAAACAAATTATTAATGAATTCAATAAAAATGTATGAAGTATTATCAAGATTTAATAATTAATTACTTGGCTGATAGTCCCAAGAAAGTACATGTATACAATTTTTTTGTAGACAATTTGAAGAATAATTTAATATTCAATAATTAGATGAGAGTTTGAGAAAGTCCACGTAAATAATAGAACTATAGAAGTATTCAATTGAATAGATAAAAATATTGAATTAGTGTTTCTTAAAATTAATTATTATAATATGCTAACATTTTATGATAATTATATAGTGTACTATTAATAACTTTTTAATAATAAAATAAATATAAATATATAATATGATCAATTAAAAAAATTAGAATTTGAAAAAAAAATTGAAATACAATTTATAGCTTCAAACAAAATATCATCACTCAAAAAAATTAAGTTATTTAAAACAATAGTAAATGATCAATAGTAAATGAATAGTAAATTTGCCAACCACCTATATTGTATTTACTATTAATCCATAAGAATATTAAATATTCAGCTTAATTGCATCATTAATTCATGTAGCAGTTTTTTTTTGTTAATCAAATGGTGTCCACGTTTTTTGGTTGTGGATAATATATTTTTCACTCCAATTCCAATTATATCCTTGCAATTGAATGAAATTACATTTACTGTAACAACCCGCTCTTTTATATTTATTTTAGTCCAATATTGCGTGTTTATTAATCAATTTTTAGTAAATGAAACGCTTTATGAATTCCAACTATGATTCTGAATTACGTAATTTGGAAACAGATTCGCTACACTAGCAGTATGCATTTATTTATCTTCGCGTGTTTAAAATCGCGACGTTAATCTTTGAACCGATGAATATTTATTATTCGAAGTTATAACCAACTTAGCGAAGTTGTATTATTTATTAGTCAAGATGGAGTTTATTTCATATTGTTACTTAAGTCGTGAATTATTTCAGACTTTGAAGCCAATTAAATCTACGGATTTAATTTAGGTATTAGAATGACGAACGAATTAAATCTATGGATTTAATTTAGCAATCTCGATAATAATACAAATTAGATTTTTAGAGCAGCCAATTTTCGACTACGGATTATCGATTTTTAGCAAGACACGAAACCAATATTTCAAATATAGAGCAACAACACTGAAGGATTATATTTAGATCACATCATACTTTACAACCATACACACACATGCTTATTTACCATCTGCAACAAAGGAAAATGAAGAAGGGAATGCACTCCCTACGGTTTACACTCTACCACTTTCCTACTCCACCACCTGCCACCCCTCCCTAAGTTCAAGAAAATGGGAAAAAGAAAAAGGGGGTGGAGACATGTGCTGCACACTCCCCTAACTTCTCTTGAGCCTGCTGCATTCTCGCACCCCAACAATACAGCCCTCCTCCCTTTTTACCTCTCTTTGCAGCAAACAAGAACTTCATTCTCATTCCACACTTAAGGTTTCTAGCAAAACAGGAAGGAGCTCTTCATTCGGTGCCCTGCCAAGTTCAAGGTGAGACCTTGTGTAAATTCGTCCACCCCCACCTTGATATTCACCTGCATTCATTAAGCAACCACATATACTTGTCATTTTTTTCAGTTCGATCTGCCGCGTCTTTTGGTCCGACTGCAACCTCTAACCAAAGCAAGCATCATTCAAGGTATATATACTATCCCAGTTTATCCAGTCCACATTCATACCAACAAACATGCTCAGTTTATGAAATGCAGAGTGCATAAATGAGTAATATACGTACACATGGGTCATAAGCAAACCACGAGTTGCTGTAATAAGATTAATCCATAGTATTTTTACAGAAATTGAATCCCATTCTATGATGCTCCCCCTTGCACTAGTAACATGAAAGACATAGATTATAGAATGAGTTTTCCTTCACGATTTAGAGTAACTGAATCTAGTATTTTAGGGAAGATAAGAGTAGTATTTTGTTGTACCTGATTTCATTAAACCGGGGACGGGTACCAAATGACGTCGACGCGGACCGATGAAGAGGAGGCGGAGGTCGTCCAGCTGAGCAGGGGCGACTTCGCCTGAACCGAGAGACGAACGAGACGACGCGATGATGGAGCTCTCACCGGCTTCGGAACTCGGAGAAGAACTGGAAACGGCGAACACCCGGCTGTTCGCCGGCCTCCCTACAGCAGCAGCGTTCGATGTTTGGCAGCAGAAGTCGGCCTTGGGCGAGGCAGCGGCAGCCGACGACGGTGGTGGCTGTCGGAGCTCTGCAACAGGAGAAGCAGCAACGGCGACTCCGGGCGAGCAGCAGCGACTCCTCGACGAACAGCAGCAGTCGGCGGACTCCTCGACGAACAGCAGCAGTCGTCGGAGCTCTGCAACAGGAGAAGAAGCAACCGCGACTCCAGGCGAGCAGCAGCAGTTCCAGGCGACTGAGCGGCGCGGCCGAAGGCCAAGCGCCGCTGGTCGCGACCCAAACCAGGAAACAGCAGCAGACGGAAGTGAACTCGCCGGCGTTAGGCGACGCGGCACTCGCCGGAATCCAGTTGCAGCGGCGGAGGATTCGAATTCAAGGGAAAACTAGGGCTCCTCCTTTCAGTCGAGTTGAGAGGAAAATCGAGGAGAGGCGACGAGGGAGCAGACCGACGTCGGGGTCTGGAGCAACGCCGGCCTCGCCGCCGGCCGGAACGGCCGGAATGCCGAGCGGCGAACGGCAGAATGAAGGCAGCAGCAGATCGATTGAGAGAGAGAGAGAGATCGAATTTGGGGATTTGAATGTCCTGTTGGGCCATTTTCTTTGGCTGAAGCTTTTAATTTTATTTTTTTTGCTTTGGGCTTATTCTTGGGCCTGATTTGAGTGACTGTTGGGTGGATTATTTTCGGCTGAAGCTTGCTATTTTGTTAACATTGGGCTCTTCATTTTGGGCTTCCCTTTGGACTACTTTTATTTGTTGATTTTGGGTTTCGAATTTTATTTTTGGGCTCCTACTTTTGTTGTTTAAGTCCAATAAGATTTATTTATTTAAACCCAATAAGAATTATTATTTTAGGCCCTCATTATTAATCCTAATTATATTTAATTAGTGATTAATTTTAAGACTTACTAATTATTAATTAGTAAGTGAATTAGATTATTTTTAAGATGAGTAGATTATTAAATATTAATAATCCGACCTCATAAGACGAGCTTTATTTCCTTAAATAGGATTAGCATCTCATAATATTATTAAAGGAATATGAGTCACGCATAATCATTTCACGCATCCTCATTTATTGAGATTTTTCGAGAATTAGAATCTTATTTTATTTTCTCGGATTAAAGGTCAAGCACCAGAGTTAGAGCTAAACCGTGAGTCTGCTATTCAGGTGGGCTTTCTTACGTATAAACTAAAACCATATAGTAGAATTGTTAAGACTTTATGCTTATGAATTTGAATGATATTGTCAATGCCTAAATGCTTTATGTTTTGTTATTAATTGCCTATCTGATGTTAATCGAATTCGGATTCTGGATGGGACCGCAAATCCCTTCGGAATTAGTGTACACCTTGTGATCGTGAGTCATCTAGCGGGTTGGCCGATCATAGTGTCCGTAGAGGGAGGCCTCCCTCTCGGCACGAGTTACTGATATGGTGATTAATGATATTAAAATGCCTGCGCGGGTTATTGATGAAAGAAATGATATTATTTTTGGTAAATACGAGTCTTTAAAGGAAAACCCTCGTATCTTACTACTATTGAAAGGCTTGACAATAAAATATTATGCATGTATGTAAATTTCGGCAAGTGTCCACTAAGTACTTTCGTACTTAGCCCTGTATGTATTTATAAATGTGCAGGTTGAGCTGTGATCGAGGATGTAGTGTGCAAGCGGAGCTTTTGTCGATCTAGGATGAGTACCTCAGAGTAGAGTATATGTCTTCATACATATACTCAAAATGTTATTCCGCTGCGAACACTGATTTCGTTATGATATTATGTCGTTTGTCAAACAATATGTATTATTTAATAATGTACTCAAACTCATTGAGCACACATTTCTGGATATTATTATGTACGGTCCCCTTGTGGCCTTCTTGATATCTAGATAATTCGATTGATTTCCTTATACAAGTCGAGTCATCAAGAGACCGAATATACCCCTTTCTAAATCCCGCTCCTAAATTCCCTCCCTTAGTCGCGGTTTCCCCGAATTTGCTATCCTTAGCAAGAGCGGTCGTGACATTTACTTTGCTCTTTATATATACTAGTGTATCTCCCGCGCTATGCGCGGTGATTGTAATCTTAAACTCGCATATATTGTGTATGTATTTTATATTTTTTTCGCCCACAAAAAATAGTTCTAGAAAAAGATGATACAAATTTTAATAAAAATAGTTAGTGTATTGTGAATGAACAAAGGATCGTACTTAAAAAGTAATGTAATTTATGATAATTAATTATATTGTGAGTGAAGAAAAATATCCATCAGATCCATCATGTGATGCAAACTTTTTAAAACTATAATGAGACTAATTTTTGTAGGCGTCCTTAAATGGCAAAAATAGACTGTTTTTATGGGCGTAGAGAGTAATTATTAGTATATTCTAAAAAAAATTAATTTTAATATCAAATTTATTATTTGCAAATTGATCTAATGCTTGAATATAATCAATATAATTTATGCAAAAATATAACATTTATTTATATGTAGATATAGTATCACTTGTACAATAAGTTGCTAATGATATAAAGCAGATTAACAACTACTTTCGTATTCAAAATTATAATTAACAGTCATAACAGTAATATATATATATATATATATATATATATATAAGGGAAAATATAAAAAATAAAAATTTATTTCATTTAAATAATATATATGTTTTGAAAATTTAAATATTTACGAAATTTCCAAAAAGTTAAAAAATGATTCACTTTTCTTCTTTTATTAAAGTAAGATATTATATAATATATGCATATTATATTTATATATAATATATGAAATATGTTATATAACTCTTTGAAGTTGTTTAATACATATGCAAACAAAGTAATTGTTCCATTTATATTTGTAGAAATATAAAAATATATTTAATTCTTCAAATAAATATGTTGAAATTTTAAAAGATTGTAACTTTATTATTTTGAACCAATTTTTTTTCATATCTCATATCAAACTAAATTATTTTTCATAATCTTTTAGTTTAATTGCATATAGAATAAAATATACTAAAATAAGAAGAAAACAAATATGCCAAAAAAGAGAGAGGAAAGAATAGATAAAAAATAATTCAATGTGGCCTGAGTAAGAAGTGGTTAATTTTAATTTTATAGCTCAATTTACTTACAAATTATTCTCTTAACTTATAAAAATTCTAGATTTTTTGTTTGAACAAATTAATAATCAATTCTAAAAATTGATCCACTGTCACTACCTTTTATTATGTGGCAATTGTATAATTTCATTCTTAAAAATAAAATATAATTATGTAATTTGCAATTTTTTTATAGAAGTGACATTATGATACATTTTAATTTAAAATTTGTTTCTGTTATAAAAAAAATTTAACATAAAATAATACAAATACAAAATATAGAAAGCCAAAATGTCAAAAAAACATAAAAAGGGCAAATAAAAATAAAAACGTTTAAACACACCTCTTGAAAAGAAAAAATATAGAGATAATAAATTATTTAATATACTGATAAAACATTAAACAAATGATATGTTTTGCTTTTGCTTATTCTAATCTCTTTTACATAGTTAGAAATGAAAGGTATTAATTCTAAGTTGTGTGCATAAAAAATAAAAATGGTCGGCGATTTCGCAAAAATTGATTGTCGGCAGTTTTATAGGTAACAATTTAAGGAAAAATTATCACATATTAAAATATAAATTTTTAATATATGTTAAAACTTTAAATTATTACATCTTGCTTATTTAATTTTTCTTTTTTGTATATTATATATCAAATTAAAGGTAATTTCATGACCTTTTATTCAAGATGTATATTGCCTATTTTATCTAAAATATAATTTCATGAAAATTAGAACATATGCTTTATCAACAAAATGAGAAAAAAATGAATGAAATTAAAAATTTTAACTGAATTTACAAAAATAGCAACTAAAGTTGGGCAGTTTTTTCCTTGAATCATAATTTTCGGTAGTTTATTTGATATGGATTATATATAATTTTTTTCAAAATTTCCAATTATATCCTTCTAATTGAACTTATTTACATTTACTTTGCTTTTTATATATACTAGTCTACCTCCCGCGCTATGCGCGGTGAATGTGATTTTTGACTCGTGTAAGGTAGAGTTAAGTTTTAGACTCCACGGAAAATTTATGAAAAAAAATGAAGAAAATCGAGTTAGTAACTAAAAAATTGTATGTGTTGTAAATTTAATATATTATTAATAAATATAAATATTTTCAAAGTTATTACTTTTATTAATAAATAATAAAATATAAAAGTTTGGGAATATACATGCATTGCATATACTTCCTCCATCTCATTAAAACATACATAGTATAGGACGGCACAGGTTTTAAGAAATCCTGTAAAGGATAATGTGAGTGGAGAAATGGTCCAACTTTAATTGTGATGTATAGAAGGAGAATTATTATTATAAATAGAATATGCATATTTTTATGGCACATACGAAAAAGAAAAATTATGCATATTTTTATGGGACCGAGAAAGTATTTTTTTGGAGCTTCATATTTAATTTTGACAAACTTTCTCGTCATGGAGAGCTATGTTGTTGGATAAAACTCGCGCCTAATTGGACCCAATACTTCTCATCCCCTCTCCTCTCCTCCCCCATTATTGCCCTTTCTGCCCTCGTCAATTGGACAAAGTGTCATTTGCATACATAAAAATATCATTTACTTATATACAAAGTATAATTTATTTTTATAAAAAATATCATTTGCGAAGTATCACTTGCATTAGAGAAAAATATCAATTTTGTTATTGAAAATGTCATTTATAATGTATCATTTATTTTTATACAAAATATGATTTGCTTTTATAAAGAATCGCATAAGGATTATCATGATACCTCACACAATATATATGAAACACTTTATAATTATTAATTTAATATAATAATATTAAAATTAAAATTAAAATTAATATTTATAGATTTAAAATAATAGCAAACAACAAACTACAAATACATATAGATTCAAAAAATATAGTGAGATAAGTCTAGATAATTTTGAAATATCAATAATCACAAGATATAGAAATTTATTTTAATTTAATACCCGTCAAGATAATTTTTCTAATATATAAAATAAAAATATTTTAATTAATAAAAATAATTCTGAACAAATCGATAGTGCATTATAATGGTTAATTGTAAAATAAATCATGAATTTATACTTATTTGCAAATTCAACCTTAATTTTAAACTTTTGCAAATAAAAATTAAATTTTTATAATTTTTGCAATTGAGATTTCCTAATAGAAAATTAAAATATATAGTACTGTAATATTATTAGTTTTGTGCTTAATTATACTCTAAACGACGCCGCTTATGATCTCTTTCAACGGTGAAAATGTACGCGAGCACACCTTTTTGAATATATTTTTAAGAAAATATTTATAATAATCAATTAATTGGATAATAGTTTGAGAAAATACGTGTACATGTTTATGAAATAATAATAATAAAAAAATATATTAAAACAACATATGCATTTTATATGAAAAGAAAGAAATAACTAATAAAATTAAAATAACATCTACACTTTAGAAAACATCTATGTATATATATAAAAGGAGAAGTAAATGTTCATATAATTGTAATTTATAATTTTGAAATAATTTACTATTCAATAACATCTATACATACATTAATAAATATTTTACCGAGAAAGTCCATGTATATACATTTTTTTTAATACACAGTTTGAGAAATTAATCATTTGGATGAGAATTTGAGAAGTTCATGTATATATAATTGTAATTTATAATTTTGAAATAATTTACTATTCAGTTAATTAATGAGATTATTAAATTAGTGATTCTTAAAATAAATTATAATATATAGTATATTATCATTTTATGATAATTACAAAATATGCTATTAATGATTTTTTTGAAATAAAATAAATAAAAATACACAATTTGATAATTTCAAAAAACTGAATACGGTTCTAATTTAAAGTGAAATATTATTACTTTGAAGGAAAAAAAATTATTGTTTAATAAATATAAATTATTTTATATATTAGAACTTTAAATTATCATAACTTTCTTATTTTAAATCTATTTTTTCACATATTATATGTCAAATTAAAGGTCATTTTATGGGCTTTCATTCAATATACGCATTACATATTTTATTTAACACATAATTACTTGAAAATAATTTATATAGTATATTCTATCTATAAAATAAGAAATAAATATATTACGCACCAAAGTAATATGGCGGTTAATTTGTTTTCCTTAGTTTGTCGGCAGTTTTTTATTTCTTAAGTGGAGTGACTATTGAATTTCATTTTTATTTTTTAACTACTCATTTTTTTTTCAATTCCAAAATTACCCTTCAAATTAAATTTATTGACATTTACTTTGCTTTTTATATATATAAAGATAAAGATAAAGACTAGTGTACCTCCCGCGCGATGCGCGGTGATTTGATTTTAGACTCGCGTGAATTATGCATATGCTTTACAATTATTAATTTAAATTAATAAAAATAAAATTTGATATCAAATTTATTATTTGCAAAATGATCTAATTTTTTAATATAGCTAATGTAATTTATACAATAATATAAAATAAATTGACTAAGAATTCATATGTAACATTTACATTTATTGTGAAAGATGATGAATTACAAAAAAGTAATAGTAAATTTTTGCACCCTATGACATTTGAATCCTCGACCAATAATTAATTCAGCAAAGCCATGAATTTACCCGGTTGATCCCAAACCATAGCTCAACACATATTTTGAAATTTTAATAAACACATAATAATATTTGAACTTACTTTAATACTTTAATACCTATCAAAGATAATTGTATGGATAAAAAACACATTAATAGAAAATAATTTTGAACAAATTCAATTATGCATTATTTTCTTTATCTCTTCTAACTTTTTATTCAATAAAAATGGATTATTTAATATCGAATTGATTTTTCATTCATTTAATGATGAAACAAATATTTAAAATTAAAATTAATGAAATAATAATATCTAATAACATATTTTTAATTATTTTTTATGTAATTAATTTACACAACCTTCTTTATTTTACTTCAAATTTAACCGATTTTCAACTTACTTTGAAAAATTAAATTCTAAATAATTAATCACTACTCTTTATTTTTAAAAATTAAATGCCCGTAATTAATTTTTGTTGACTTATTAACTTAAACTAATTATTTTAATTATTTATTGAGTTAATGAAATGATTCTTCAATTCAACATAAATAGATCCACATTATTATCATAAAAACATTTGCAAACATTTTTTTGCAAACAAATTAATGATTTGAGAAAGATTTATAAAAATCAATTAATTTAATAAGAGTTTACGAAAGTACGCATGCATGAATTGTAATTCATAATTTTTAAATTGATTTAATATTAAATTAATTGGATGAGGTTATTGAGTTATTATTTTTTTAATGTAAATTGTAATATATAAGAATTGCATAGTGTAATATTAATAAATTATTTGAAATTATGGAATATTAAATTAGCTTATTTTGTTTAGAGAAGCTAACTGGCGGCGGTTTTCAAGATAATCAACTAATAGGTGGTTTAGTGGTGGTTATGATTTTTTCCACAAATTCCAATTATATCCTTGCAATTGAATTAAATTACATTTACTTTGCTTTTTATATATATAAAGATAAAGATGTGTGAAATTGAATGAAATTGCCTGGATGTTTAATTTCAATGAAATCGCTTAAAAAACAAATTTTTATTTTTTTTATTTTTTTAATACATTTTATAGATTATAATAATACTAATACTTATTGTAATATCTCCTTGAATAAACAATTCGAAAAGTAAAAGAGTAGAGAAGATGCAGAGAAAAGAGAAGAAGAGAAAACAGACAGAAAACGAGATTCTGTATTATGTTAACCGTATCCATCCGTTCCATCATATATATATATATATATATGAATAAGTAATGTACAATAAATAATAAATAATATTATTTACAATACTCCCCCTTGGACATTACTTGATTATGTTCATGTCTCTCTTGCTGAAAAAACCCTGTGGGAAAAAACAGTCAAAGAAAAGAGTACATGTAATATGTATAACTTTGTGTTGCTTTTATTGCCTCATTAAAAACCTTAACTAAGAAAACCCAATGGGAAAAAACTTAGTAAGGGAAAAAGAGTACAACAAAAATACACCTTCAAGGCATAATGAATTCGCTCCCCCCCCCTTGATAGTGTCGAATGTAGCACAGAGAGTTTCCGCCGCTGTTCTGCTTCAAAACTAATTGAGCTCCTTTCTTTATAGGATTGCTTCTTCATCACCCATGAAAATCGATGGAGAATTATCTGGGCATTATCTTGCAGAAATGCAAAACTGTAAATCAATTGAAACAGACCCATCTTCAAGTACTCATCAATGGCTTAAAACATAGCAATTTTCTAGCTGTCAAGCTCATTTCACTTTCCTCAGACTTCATCTCTCTCGATCACGCAGTCAAACTGTTCGGCGATTTGCCGAGCCCAAATCTCATATCCCACAACATTCTGATGAAATGCTCGATTGGGAAGTCTCACAAAACCGCCGCCGCCGCTTACAACCGATTGCGAGAGTTGGGCATATCGCCAAACAGCTTCACCTTCACATTTCTGCTCAGCTGTTTCGCGTCGTTTGGTAAGCTTCGATGCAGCGAGATCGTGCACGGTAATGTTTTAAAGATTGGGTTCGCGCCGTCGAGCGTGTTTGTGATGAACAATCTCTTGGATTTCTACGGTAAATGCGCGGCGGATTTGGGGGTAGTCGCGAAGGTGTTCGATGAAATGCCTGAGAGGGATGTTGTCTCGTGGAACACGATGATTAGGTCTTACATGAGCTATGGCGACGTGGCTCGCGCGATGAGGTTGTTCGAGGCGATGCCGGGGAAGAATTTGGTGTCATGGAACACCGTCGTGTCGGGGCTCGTGAAGGCGGGCAAGATGGAGGCGGCGGATGAAGTTTTCCGACGGACGCACGAGAGGAATAGCGTCTCGTGGAACGTGATGATCTCGGGCTACGTCAAGCTGGGCGAGGTGGGGAGCGCGAGGGAGGTGTTCGATCAAATGCCCGAGAGAAGCGTGGCTTCGTGGACCGCGATGGTGTCGGGTTACGCGGCGAGTGGCGACATCGGCAATGCGAGAAAGATGTTCGATGAAATGCCGTCGAAAAATGTGATCTCGTGGAACGCTATGATCGCCGGCTGCGTCAGCAACAACCGTTTCGACGAAGCTTTAGCGGTTTTTCAAGAGATGCTAGTCGATGGCGGATGCAGGCCGGATCAGACGACACTGATCAGCGTCCTCTCGGCCTGCACGCGATTGAACTCGCTCGAGTACGGGAGGTGGATCGAGTCGTACACGAGGAGGAACAAATTCGAGCTCTCGCTGCCCCTAGGCAACGCTTTGATAGACATGTTCGCGAAGTGTGGGGATCTAGAGAGCGCGTTGATCATCTTCGACAAGATGCCTCAGAGATGCATCATCACCTGGACCTCAATGATCTCGGGGCTGGCCGTCAACGGCCGCTGCAGGGAAGCCCTAACCCTCTTCGACACCATGTGTGTGGAAGGCCAGAAGCCCGATGATGTCATCTTCATCGCGGTCCTCTCAGCCTGCGCCCACGGAGGGCTGGTCGAAGAGGGGAAGGCGTTGTTCAATCAAATGGTGCACGATTTTGGTATTGAGGCGCGGATTGAGCACTACGGGTGCATGGTCGACGTTCTTGCCCGAGCCGGGCGGATAGAGGAAGCGATCAGGTTTACGGAGAGTATGCATTTGGAGGCTAATTCTGTGATTTGGGCAACTTTGTTGTCTGCTTGTAAACTCCATGGGAATAGGGATTTGATGGAGTTCTTGAACAAAAAGATTTTGGAACAAGAGCCTTATGATCCCAACTATTTGAAGCTCATCACAGACTTGAGCTCCTCTGCTGGCTGGTGGCAGGAGGCCTCGATTTTTCGGGTGGCTGCTCGAGAGCAGGGGAGGGAGAGAGTCACCGGTTGCAGCTCGATTCACGTCGGAGAAAGTGTTCATGAATTTGTGGCTAAAGATACCAGCCATCCACAGAGAATGGAGGTTTATGGAGCTTTGAGGAGTTTGAATAGGCAAATGAAGCCTCTATTTGGTGTCAATATGGAACTCCTTGATTCACTTGTGGTCATGGGGTGTTAAGTTAATAGGATCGGAGTCGAGCTGAGCTGAATACTGGCAGCTTGTTTGATTATCAACAAAGTCGGAGCTTGAACGAGCTTTTATCGAATCGAATGATTGCGAGCATTTGATGTATTGGATATGCTCGGTAGAACATTGAACTAGAGGATATATTTATGGAACTAATATTTGGCCATAACCACATAAATGATGAGAAACCATTATAGTGAAATTAAAAAAAAAAAAAAAGTATCATTGAAATGCTCTCTCTCTCTCGAGAGCGCAGGCCCTAAAAGGGAACAGCCCTCGCCTCCAACCGCGCCATCACTCGGGCCTCTGCCTCAGCCGCCGTCAACGGCCGCCTAACATTCACTGCGTCAGCCTCCACCGATCGCCCTGCAGCGCGCCTCCTTCAGTCGCCACCAACGCCTCCGCATCAGCTGACAGTCCCTGCTTCAAGCCGCAGCAGAGTCGCTCCCAGCAGATCAGAAATCGGCGCCAATCTTTGAAGAAAGTCGCCGGCGATCTCCGCCGCGCATAGCCCCTGCCTGCCCCGCCCACAGCGCCGAGTCCCAGCCAGATCCGCGCCCTTCCGGCCTTCACCTCCGGTCTGTTGCAGGCACAGCAGCGCGCCGCCGCACAGCAGCGTGAGTTGCAGCAGCGTGCACCGCCGACCACGCCCAGTTCCCAGCCAGATCCGCGCCCCTACGGCCTTCCCCACCTCCGATCTGTTGCAGAGCACAGCAGCGCGCCGCCCACAGCGCGACGCTCTCGCCCCAGACGTGCTCTCACGATGGGTCTCCGTTCGCCGGTCGGAATTCATGACAAGGGGGCTCTCAACCTCCCTCCTATCTCCACAAACTTCGATCCTGCACGAACCCACCCTCTTGACGCCTCTAAGAGGCACTCTCTTCAGCCGCTACACCTAGCCGCTGCTGCAAATACCAGCATCGCCACTTCTGCTGTTACTAGCGCCGCCGACGCTGGTTTGCTGTTTCAACTCGATGCTACTAAGATGCACTCTCTGCAGTCGACGCCTCATGCGGATACAGAAAAGCATTCTGGAGGATTAAACGACTCAGAACAGGTTATCCCGTCGTCTAGCGAACCTATCTCTTATGCCGCGAAAGTTCGGCCTACCATGATCAAGAAGCCGGATTTTCCTGCTTATGGCCTTCGTACCCTTCATTGGAAACGTGAGGGGGAGGTCGTTACTTTATCGATCCCGAAATCAGAGTATCAACAGCGTCTTAATGAATTCCAGTTTGCTTTGATTGGGAGGATGATCCTTCGCAAAGGCGACAAGCCGCGTACGTTCGCGGATATTACGCTAGAGTTGCAACGTATCTGGCAGTGCTCGGATTGCCAATTCATTCCTATGGCTAAGGGTTTCTTTACTATCAAATTCAAGACGCTGGAAGCAAAAAAAAAGGCAAAAGGAAATGCGGTCCTCCAGCTTTCAACGGGTCACATACGTCTTCGAGAATGGTGCCGATACTTTGATCCTTATAAAGAAACCTCATCTCTTGCGCAAGTGTGGGTAAGGGTGTATTATCTCCCGGTGGAATTATAGACTCCAGTTATCATTGCTAATATTGGTCGAGCCATAGGACATCCGTTGCGTATTGACAACGTTTCTGCTAATGGCCAAGTGGGGCACTTCGCCAGGGTCCTTGTGGAAATCAATATGGCGCTGCCCCTTCTCAATTCAATGTACATCGATGATGGTAATAATTCTTTCTACATTGAATTTGGTTTCGAATCTTTGCCGTTGTTCTGTTCTCGTTGTAAAATCACTGGCCATTCCACGGACAAATGCCGGAGAGCTGCGAAAGAAAAAGGCAATCAGAAGAATGAGGAAGCGGCTGATCAAATTGAGGAGATTCATAAAGGAGCTGCTAAGGTGGATCCCAAGCCTGCTTGGCAGCCTAAGGAACAGGTTAATGAAGCTTTAGAGTCGAGTGTTTTGGAGCAAGTTGTGACGTCCCAGGAGGATGTGAATGAAAGGGATGACCGTATTTTGTCAGGGCCTGATTCGTTGGAAGTTGTGCTAGTCGCTTCCCAATTGGTGCTCGAGAAACCGTCTGGGGATATGTCTCCCACACATGTTGTGCCTAATTCTAGTAGTGGAATACCCACAGCCACTATTACGACTTCAGCATCTCAGGATAAGCCTGGCATCGTTCGCACCCCTGAGTCTGGTGCTTCAATCGTCCCTCTGCATACTGACTCGACTCATGCAACTGGCGGACAGCAACCTCCTACACCTGTGGGCTCGGGGAGGAGTGATATGCCTCTTGATCAGGTTCGCCCAGCCTCAGACACAGTCGAGCTCACTGAAGCTCCTACGGCGAGGCGAGGCCGAGGGCGTCCTAAGGGCGGTACCAAGCAAGTCGGGAAAGGGGGGGTTTCTGATACCTCTATAAAACACAGGTTACGACATCCTGCTATTCCTCAACGTTGGGGGGACATCATGGATTCTGATTTTCATACGGTCTCTTCTCAACGTTGGGGGGACATCATGGATTCTGTAACTCATACGGAGGATGTTTCTCAACGTTGGGGGGACATCATGGATTCTGTAACTCATACGGAGGATGCTTCTCAACGTTGGGGGGCAATCATGGATTCTGTAACTCATACGGAGGATGATGCTCTTGACTTTTGATGGTCATGGGGTTCCTGCACATTTCTTCACTCTTTTTTCCTCTCACGGTGTTTTTCCCTCTGGGTCCTCCCCGTTATAGTTTCGTAGCCCGTTAGTTTGCATCTGTTGTGCCTTCAACGGGTTGTCTTTGTTACTTTCGTTTTTCCTTTTCTCAATAAAATTTCAATTCAGCAGAATTCGCTCCCCCTCAAACTAATAATCTACTAAGCCTACGCATTCCAATATTATAAACATGTTTTTCAAAAGTTGACGTAGGAAGGGATTTTGTGAATAAATCTGCCAGATTATCACAAGAGCGAATTTTATTTATTTTAATTTCGCCGCTCTTCTGGAGCTCATGCGGGTAAAAGAATTTAGGTAATATATGTTTTGTTAAATTTCCTTTAATGTACCCGCTATCCATTTGTGCAACACAAGCAGCATTGTCCTCATATAGGACAGTGGGAGATTTATCATCCGCAATACCACAAGATCCGCGAATATGTTGTATCAATGATCTTAACCATGCACATTCTTTAGCGGTCTCATGTAAAGCGATAATCTCTGAGTGGTTTGAGGATGTAGTAACTAGAGTCTGCTTAACAGATCTCCAAGATATAGCTGTACCACCACAGAGGAAAACATAACCAGTCTGAGATTTAGCATTATGGGGATCAGATAAATAACCAACATCCGCATAGCCTACCAATGTCATGTCTTGGTTTCTTGGATAGAACAAACCAAGATCTTTTGTACCTTGAAGATAACGAAGAATGTGTTTAACACCATTCCAATGTCTTCGTGTAGGAGAAGCATTGAATCTTGCTAGCAAGTTAACCGCAAATGCTATGTCAGGCCTTGTGCAGTTTGCGAGATAAAGTAGTGCTCCAATTGCACTCAAATAAGGAACTTCTGGTCCTAAAATATCCTCATCATCTTCTTTAGGTCTAAATGGGTCCTTATCTATTTCTAGTGATCGGACAACCATAGGTGTACTAAGTGGATGTGATTTATCCATATAGAATTTCTCTAAAATCTTACTCACATAAGTTGACTGGTGTACAAGAATTCCTTCAGGGAGATGCTCGATCTGCAGGCCGAGACAAAACTTGGTTTTACCCAAGTCTTTCATTTCAAACTCCATCTTTAAGCATGAACGAGCTTCTTCAACCTCTTTGCGTGTTCCAATTATATTTATATCATCAACATAAACAGAAATGATACAAAAACTATTTTGTGATCTTTTAATGAACACACAAGGGCATATATCATTATTCACATATTCCTTCTTCAAGAGGAATTCACTAAGTCGGTTATACCACATCTTTCCCGACTGTTTTAAACCGTACAACGATTTTTATAATTTTACACAATACATGTCACGAGTTTCATTTTCCTTCATATGAGGAATTTTGAATCCTTCAGGGATTTTCATATAGATATCAGCGTCTAGTGACCCATATAAATATGTCGTCACGACGTCCATTAACTGCATTTCTAAATTCATTGATGATGCCAGAGATATCAAATAGCGGAATGTTATGCCATCTAAAACAGGAGAATATGTTTGATCAAAATCAATTCCAGGTCTCTGCGAAAACCCTTGAGCGACTAATCTCGCTTTATATCTTGCCACCTCATTGTTCTAATCTCTCTTTCGTACAAATACCCATCTATATCTCAATGGTTCAACATTGTCGGGTATAAGTATTATAGTACCAAGAACTTTTCTTTTCTTTAGCGAGTTATACTCTGCCTCAATTGCTTCCTTCCATTTCAACCAATCAGAGCGCTTCCGGCACTGTGCTACTGTTTTTGGTTCTGGATCCAGATTATCATTTGAAATAGTACATGCAATTGTAGAGACAAATACATCGTCTATTATAATAACATTTCTGTTATAAGTTTCTCCCGTATTTATAAAGTTCATAGCAACTTCAATGTTGACATCAACCAGATTTTTGTCAATTCCCATTATATTATGATCTGGTTGTTCCGCAATCCTAGTATTAGTTAGTGAACTTTTAGAAGTACTGGGATTATCATCTACAGGATGATCCTCTTCAAGAGGTTGTTGGAGTGATATCATATTCTTATTTGATTTTGCTTTGCGGGGATTTTTATCTTTAGCACCAATAGGTCTCCCACGCTTCTGGCATTCGGGATTATCAGCTGATTTATTTTGTCCATATGGAACTTCAATCCTTTGTGGTGCATTCATAGCAGGAATATGAGATTTTGTCACTCCTTTATGATCAGTAAATGCATCTGGCAAATTACTTGCTAAATATTGCAAGTTAATTATCATTTGAACTTCCAGTTCAGATTCATTAGTACGTGGATCTAAATAGTGAAGATTCTTTTCATTCCATGAAATTTCTCGACATTGTGTTGAAGTTGGGCTTTTGTCTCCCCCTAATGTCGGGAAATGATCTTCATCAAAAATACAGTCAGCGTACCGGCGTAAATTGATCCCCAGTCATGGGTTCAAGAAATTTAATTATAGATGGAGATTCATAACCCACGTATATACCTAGCTTACGCTGAGGGCCCATTGTGGTACGTTTTGGTGGCGCTATTGGAGTATAAACTCCACAACCAAATATTCGCAGATGAGAAATGTTTGGTTCTTTACCACGTACTAATTGTATTGGGGAATATTCATGATATGCAGTTGGTCGGATTTGGAGCAAATTTGCAGCATGCAAAATCGCATGACCCCAACAAGTAATAGGTAAGTTTGATTTTTGTAGCAATGGTCTAGCTACTAGTTTTAAACGTTTGATTAAGGATTCAGCTAGACCATTTTGTGTGTGGACATATGGAACAGGATGCTCCACTTTAATACCCAATGACATACAATATTCATCAAAAGATTTTGATGTGAATTCACCGGCGTTGTCCATTCGAATGGACTTTATTGGGTAATCAGGAAATTGAGCTCTTAATTCGATTATTTTGGCAATAAGCTTTGCAAATGCTTTATTGCGAGTAGATAATAAGCATACATAAGTCCATCGAGTAGAAGCATCAATCAGGACCATAAAATATTGGAATGGTCCAGACGTTGGGTGAATTGGTCCACATATATCTCCTTGAATTCGTTCAAAAAAAGAAGGGGATTCTAATTTAACTTTGGTACGAGAAGGTCGTACTATAAGCTTACCTTTTGCACATGCTTCACAAACAAATTCATTTGAAGGTGATAGATCTTTTGTTTGTATATTGTGCCCAATAGCATTATTAATAATCCGACGTATCATATTTTGCCCAGGATGACCCAATCGTTCATGCCATAATATAAAAGATTTTGGGTCTTTAAATTTTATGCTTAACGCAACATGATTGTTAGATTTAATATGAGTATAATACAACCCAGAGGAGAAAGAATGGAACTTCTCAAGAATTTGTTTCCTACATCCAACATTTTGAGTGATGAGAAGAAATTCACTATTGTTATCGGTTTCAGTTTCAATGTGAAAACCGTTTAGTCGGATGTCTTTAAAACTAAGAAGGGTACGTTTTGATTGTGGATACAAAAGTGCATCATTGATAATTAATTTTGTACCCATAGGGAGTATTAGAGAAGCTCTTCCAGAGCCGACAATAAGGATATTGTCATTTGCAATTGTAGTAACGCTCCCCCTTTTTTCAGTAAGAGTTTGGAAATATTTTCTATCAGTAAGTATAGTATGTGTTGTGGCACACTATCCACTAGACACAATGTACTTTCATTCTCCATGAGTTGCAAGTTTGTGTTTGACATTCTTGTAAGAAAAACACGATTTTTTCTTATGGTCTATCTCCGTGTTCACTCAATTGGCTAGAGACTCGTGCTGATAACGTATTGTAATATCTCCTTGAATAAACAATTCCAAAAGTAAAAGAGTAGAGAAGATGGAGAGAAAAGAGAAGAAGAGAAAACAGACAGAAAACGAGATTCTGTATTATGTTAACCGTATCCATCCGTTCCATCATATATATATATATATATATATATATATATATATATATATGAATAAGTAATGTACAATAAATAATAAATAATATTATTTACAATATTAATTTTTTTAAGGATAATAATAACAATAATATATTAATATCACACATTTTATAAATTATCACAATAATAATACTATCACTTTTCAATTCCAGCAAAATATGGATGCACTTCAAAATGTAGCAACGAAAAAGAAACTGAAAACAAAATGGATTTCGAAAATTTCAAAAAACAACTAATAGGTGGTTTAGTGGTGGTTATAATTTTTTTCCACAAATTCCAATTATATCCTTGCAATTGAATTAAATTACATTTATTTTGCATTTTATATATATAAAGATAAAGATTTTGTACTAATATATATCTATTCAATTTTATTTGACGGTCAGATGAATCGGATCCAACCTGACCCGTATCAAACATTTATATTATTGATTTTGGTAAAAAATTCAAAAGTGTAGTGTGGTGCAATATTATGACAACCTTGTTTGCTTTATCCCAAAGGGAAAGGGTTTCAAAATTCATTGTATGCTTACGTTTTTTTTAATATATATATATATATATATATATATATATATATATATATATGGTTGGGTTCCGGTGGATCCCTATGCTTATAATAGATCCGTAGATCCAAATCTAGACCACACATTTATGACATGTGGCGCATCAAGATGGTGACACGTGGCAAGGCATTTCAAGGCAAAATCTGGAGAGGGGTAAAATTGGAATGTAATTTTTGAAATTAAAAAAAAAAAAAATAGATTTTCTCAAAATAGGTATATTTTAGATGCATAAAGTTTCATACGAGAATGCATGAACTTTCATATAAAAATGCATAAAGTTTCATATAAAAATGCATAAGATTTCACCCCACCCCAACCCCACCCCCCACACCCCTGAACCCCACCCCACCCCAGAACCCCACCCCACCCACCCCCTACCCCCCACCCACCCCTCCCCCCAAAAAAAAAATTTTTTTTTTAAAATTTTTTTAAAAACTGATTTTCTGACCACTGACCCACCCCTACCCCCCACCCACCCACCCACCCCCCCACAATTTTTTTTTTATTTTCTCAAAAACTGATTTTCTGACCACTGACCCCCCACCCCCCAATTTTTTTTTTTTGAAAATCAGTTTTGAAAAAAATAAAAAAATAAAAAAAAATTTGGGGGGGGTGGGTGGGTGGGTGGGGGGGGGGGTGAGCCAGCAATCAGAAAATCAGTTTTTGAAAAAAAAAAAAAATTGGGGGGGTGGGGGGGGGGGGGGGGGGCGCAGGGGCAGGGGTGGGGTGGCGAAACTACCAGATTTATTAAAATGAAATGCATTTTTTGTATAATTTAATGCATTTTTATGTGAAAACTTTATGCATTTTTGTTTGATTTTAAATGCATGTGAAACATGCCTATTTTTGGGGGGTGGTAATGGGGAGGGTTGGGGAGTGGTGTGGGCTGGATTGGGGGGTGGTATGGGGTGGGGTGGTGAAAATACCAAAATTGGAAAAATTAAATGCATTTTTCTGTTCAAAGTTATGCATTTCATGTGAAAACTTTATGCATCTTTGTGTGAAACTATATGCATCTAAAATATATCTATTTTGAGAAAATCTAAAAAAAATATATATTTTTTTTTAATTATTTGTAATGACCCGCATTTTTATTTTTATTTAATATGGTATCGCGATAGTTAATATCGCATCTTTCAGTAAATGAAACCCAGCTGCCAGTTATATATATGAATCCAGTTTATGGTCCTGATTTTTTTTATCAGAAACGAAGTTATTATTTTAGCCTTATACTTTTATAACGTATGAGAAAAACGCGATGAGGATTATTGAGCAATCAATAATTATTATTTCAGATTATAACTGACTTAGCAAAGTCATGTTATTTATTAAGTGCAATAGAAATATTATTTCTATTATTTACTTGAAGTCGTGATTAATTTTCGACTTATAAAACGAGTTATATAATATGTAATTCGTAGAGAGTTATAACGAAGCTTCGTTATATGGGAACCCGAAATTAGTATTACAAATACAGAATGAGGATTTTATAATAATTACATCACAACTTTACAACTTATTATTCCCTACATCCCTATTTCATACCTACTTCATCAAGAAGGCAAACCAAACGTGTACTAGGTGTGTGCAGAATAGCTTTACAGCAATTTTACCACCTAGAGAGTTTTTTTTAAGCCACCCTACGACAGCACCATCCACTCCACCAAACTTCCCACCACTCTTTGCTCCCCACCATCTTCAATTCTTTAAGACTACTAGTTCCTTCAACCACCAAAGGGAGGAGAATTCAATTACTGCTGCCAAACTTCGAACAGGTAAGGTTTGGTTTAAGTTTTTCCACCAGTCCATTCTTGATTCCTCTGCATATGTCAATAAGCATCTGAAAATTTCAGCTATCTCCTCATTAAATTCAATAGCAACAAACAGCCACCAACAACAAGCAATTACAGGTATATACTAAGCTCCCTTCATTCGAATTCCATTTGCAATTCATCCACCAAGCATGATTAAGTAGAAATATTGAATGTATAAATGAGTATAGGTTATGGACTTAGCAAAGTCACAAGCACAGAAATCAGTTCATATGTAATTACATTTCTTCACATGAGTCAGACGATGAGAATTCTTATAAGATTAGCAAACCACAGTTCCTAGTTAATCTCTAACTTTATCAAAATAGGAACACAGAACAGACCCCTTTAACTTCAAAGCCACACGCCATTAATCCCTTGCATAATCGACAATATAGAAACTAAGAGAGTTGAGTTATGTACTGCCAGACTAGAATTTCCTATTCACAGTAGAGTATTACTAACTTAGCAATTAAGAAGAAGAGGAAGATAGAACAAAGACTTAGCTTATGGAAGAAAAGAGAGGCCGACTTCCTTGTTCAGTCCAGCTGCAACGACGGAGATAACGGCGACAAGCTCCTGCTACCTTGTCGTAAAACGGGAACAACAGCAACGGCGTGGCTCGAACTCGACAACTGCAACGGAGTATAAACGGCAACACTGACTCGCGGACTCGCCGGCCTCCACTGGTGGTGACGACGGGGCCTCTGTTGACGTCGCGGCGAGAAGGGAAGGCTGACTGCCTTGACCGGTACCGAGCCGAGCAGCGGCTGCTCTGCAGCGGCGACTCGCCAGAAATTCAGGGCGTTGGAGCTGGAGAATCACTGAGGCCGACTGGAACCATGAAGGAGAGGAGGCCGACGGGCTCCAGGCCGGAGCAACGCCGCTCCCAGACGGCGACCGGTTGCCCAATTTCGAAAGGGTAGCAGCAGCGATAATTTCTTGAGAATCAGGGCTCGATGTTGGGGAATCGATGAATTGAGATGACAGGATGAGAGAGCGCCAGCTGAATCGCCGGATTTCGGGCGAAGGAGTAGCAGCGACAGCGGCGAGGACTTCTTGAGTTAGGGCTCGACTGGTTTGAGGAGAAGGGGACGAGCGGCTCTTCCAGAGAGAGAAAGGCGAGATTGGATTTTGAGGAAGAAAGAAGACGACGCCGGTCGGAGCAGGCGGTGGCCGAACGGAATCTCGGTGAGAGGAGAAGAGGCCGATCGGCCGGCCTTGAGGAAGAGAGGGAGCGTCGGTTCTTGAGAGAGAGAAAAGAGAGAGAAAAACGTTTGAGAGTTGAGAGAGAAAGAGAGCCGAGAGCTTGAGAAGAGAGAGGGATTGGGCTATGTTGGGCTTACCCCTATTTTAATTAATTGGGCTAAATTGTGAGCTTGTTTATTTTAAATAAATTGGGCCAACTGATTTTTGGGCTTTATTATTTATTTAAATTGGGCCATCTGATTTTTGGGCTTTATTATTTATTTGAATTGGGCCAACTGATTTTTTTGGCTTTATTATTTATTGTAATTGTGCCTAATTTAATTAATTCATTGGGCTTTGTTATTTTATTCCGATTGGACCTCCTAGTTATTTTCTTTGGGCCTTTGTTATATTATTTTTATTGGGCTCGATTTAATTAAGGAGTTGGGCTGATGCATATTTTATGATGGGCTATTATTCTAGTCTTATTTATATTTCGTTGGGCCAGTTTAATTCATCATTTGGGCCGATTAAATTGCCTTTTTGGGCTAAGATTAATTCTTTTCAGTCCACATTAATTATTATTTGGACCCCTATTTTAATTGTTTTGGGTCGAAGACTTTTTAAGTTGGGCTTTAATTCTTTTAAAGCTTGAGCTGAAGTTACTCCTTTGAGCTAAGCCTAGCAGTATCAATTTTTGATGGAGCCCAATTATTTATCAGTAATGAGCCGCCCAGTTTATTAATTAATGTTTTTGGACTTCCGACTTTAAAGCAAGCCATTATTGTTTATTTCATTTAAGCCACTGGTTTATTTAATTAATTGGCTACTCTCTTTTGAGCCTATTAATTATTTGAGGTTACGCTAGTAATGATGTTTCTATCGAAAAGCCCGATAATTTCTACAAGGTCACACCTCGTTTAAAGCCGAGTTAGTCCTTTTTCAATCAAGTACAAATGCGAGGTTTATTTCACGACTAGAATATTCCGATGAGGAAGGAAGAATCACAGTTTTATTCGACCGCGCTAGACGAGAATTAGCTAAATCTATTAACAAGGATTAATAGTAGAATTCCCGATTATCGCTCAGAAGATTAGTTCATGCATACCAGATTCATGCATAGTTAATTACGATTTCTCATTAATTAAGAATTTTCCTCGAGGTAATGTCTTATTTTATATTCTCGTGATTAAGGTCAAGCGCGAGAGTAAGAACTACACAAGGAGTTAGAGTACCTTAGCAAAACTTTGCTATCAGGTGGGCAATTTCTTACGCGTAAATAAAATGCTATGCATGTGTTATGCTTTAAAATGCAAATTGGATCTTCAAGTATGGTATGCTTTATTACGCTTAAATGAGTTAAGCTTTATTATGCTGCACGTTAAATGATTTACGCTATGCTGTTTATACTATTTACGCCCTATGTAATTTACGCTTGATTACACTTATTTACGCTTGAATGCTTTACGCTGATAAGTTTATGCTTATGTTTGATGCTTGCGTCTGTTGGGGGAGGCCTCCCTCAACAGTACGATGCCGTGTCCGTTGAGGAGGGCCTTCCTCACGGCGCGATGCCCGTGTCCGCTGAGAGAGGCCTCTCTCGCGGCGCGATGCCAGTATGCCAGTATGCCAGTGTTACAGCGTCTATTGGGGGAGGCCTCCCTCAATAGTACGATGCCGTGACCGCTGAGGGAGGCTCCCCTTCACGGTGCGATGCCCGTGTTCGTTGGGGAAGGCCTTCTCCACGACACGATGCGTGTTGATGATTGTTAATGATGAAGAATGCGCTTATACTAGTTATGAATTTGGAAATGTTTAATGAGCAAAGGATTTGAAAGAAACTTATGCCTCTTATGCGATGTTGTGTTTTGTTGTTGATGTTATGTTATATGCTTGGCAACTGCCCACTAAGTACTCTTGTACTTAGCCCTACGTATGTTTATGTTTGTGCAGGTTGAGCTGTGATGGGCGATGAAGTGTTGTTGCTGAGTGGAGTTTTTGTCGAACTTAAAGTAGGCTCAGAAAGGATACATGTCTTCATACATGTATCTTAGTTATGCATTCCGCTGTAAACACTGATTATTTCAGTTACACCTTCCGTTGCAAACTCTGATAATGTTTTAGCCAAGCCCCTAAAAATGCCTTTTTTTCCTTTTAAGAAAAATAACGCGTATACAAGTTCTTTGAGTACCCTTTTTATGCGAACTATGCCTTTTTTCCTTTTTAAGGAATATTTCACGCGTATTCAAGCTCTTTGAGTATTCTTTTATACACCCCTTTCTAAACCCGCTTCTTAATTTCCCTTCCCCAGTCATGGTTTTCCCGGATTAATTATCCTTAATTAAGGCCGGTCGTGACAGAGTGGTATCAGAGCAGTTCGTTTGCTCTGAGCCTAAGAGTTTATTTAAGCCAAACTTAGAATGGATCACTAAAGTGTCTAGAGTTCAATCGACAAAGCTCAGCACTTCATCGTATCACACTCAACGAAGCAGAATGGTATGCTCTTCCAAGTTTTGAGTTAATGTTTACAAAAAGTGAAAATTATCGTAATAGCAAAGTGAGTAACTGTTAATAACTATGTTATGTTGTTATTGAATGAAATGATTTACGCAAGCGCGATTAAGTATGCCTATGGAATGAATCCCTATGAACATAGAGCTATTAAGATATGAGATCACACTACGACAGAACATAGAAGCAAACATAGAAAAAAATTAGATTGTATCTTTTGGTGGCTATAGTGAAGGAAGCAAGATAAGTGATACGTATAGAATAATTCTTAAGCTCATGATTTTATAGCCGCTATAAATCTCCATGACTTATGCCTAAGTATCCAATTTAGATGATGAGATATTATATGCTTAAGGATTGTTATGACTCATAGATTTGAGATGCTAAGGACCCTTAAAGCTTACTACATCAATGTTGTCATTGGAGTTATGACTTGTTTACAAGTTAGAATAAGTTAACCTGTACAAGAATTCTTTTGAGGCTTGTATTAGATTATGCTAGAGTGTACTAATTGGCACAAACTTTGCTATCAGAATGCCGCCTAAGAGAGGACGCCCTGCGAGAAACAATAACAATCGCAGAAATCGTAACGCTGTACCCGAAGAACCACAAGATACTCGAGGACATAACCCATCCCCTCCGCCCCCGACTAGGAGAGTCGAAGAACTCTTTTTAAGGCAAAACCCACCTACGTTTGACGGAACGAGTGAACCGGCTGAAGCTGAGATTTGGGTGCGTGCAATGGAACGCATTTTCAACTTTCTACGTTGTACTGATGAGGAGCGCCTATCTTGTGTCTCATTCCAGCTAACAGGATCAGCTGACTTCTGGTGGGAAGCACGTCGAAAAATTCTGACACCTGAACAATGGGCAAGTTATACTTGGGAAGATTTTAAGACAGGATTATATGATAAATATATTCCGAAAAGTTATAGAAAGAAGAAAGAAGCTGAGTTCTACGAGTTGAAGCAAGGAAAGAAATCTGTGGTTGAATACGACAAGGAATTCTGCAACCTGTCAAGGTTTGCTCCACAACAAGTGGACACAGAGGGGAAGATGGCAGAGAAATTTTGTGCCGGACTGCGGTACGAAATTAAGATGGCTCTAGCAAGCCACGGAGGACTCTCATACACGGAGTCTCTGAACAGGGCACTTGACGTTGAAGCTGCAATGCCGTCGGACAAGTCAGCCTCATCATTGATCTCGACGCCAAACGACCCACCAGCAGCCTCACATACGCTCAAAGGGAAACGCAAGTGGGACAACAATGAAGACAATATCAATCAGACTAATAAGACAATGTCGCAAGAAAATAAACGGGCTGAACAGTATGTTCAACAAAGGCACGAGGCACAGACTAATCTCGAGTCAATTGGGGGTAGCCAAAGTCAGAAAGGAATTTCACCTTGCCCAAATTGCGGTAAGATGCATAGGGGTATCTGTCGGGCTGGAACTAAAGATTGTTACAATTGTGGCCAAAAAGGTCACTACTCCACGCAATGCCCCAACAGACAACGAGGTTCAGCAATTGGGAACACCCGCACCCTCTTGCCAGCAATACGTGGACACTTGCGAAATCAGCCTAAATCACATCAGTGAAAATCTTATGGAGACACCGCAAATAAGAGAAGCTACGTGGAAATTTGAAGACAAGATGAAGGAAAAATACCCAGAACTATTTTAGCAGAGATATGCAAATTTCGGGACGAAATTTTTGTTAAGAGGGGTAGTATGTAATGACCCGCATTTTTATTTTTATTTAATATGGTATCGCGATAGTTAATATCGCATCTTTCAGTAAATGAAACCCAGCTGCCAGTTATATATATGAATCCAGTTTATGGTCCTGATTTTTTTTATCAGAAACGAAGTTATTATTTTAGCCTTATACTTTTATAACGTATGAGAAAAACGCGATGAGGATTATTGAGCAATCAATAATTATTATTTCAGATTATAACTGACTTAGCAAAGTCATGTTATTTATTAAGTGCAATAGAAATATTATTTCTATTATTTACTTGAAGTCGTGATTAATTTTCGACTTATAAAACGAGTTATATAATATGTAATTCGTAGAGAGTTATAACGAAGCTTCGTTATATGGGAACCCGAAATTAGTATTACAAATACAGAATGAGGATTTTATAATAATTACATCACAACTTTACAACTTATTATTCCCTACATCCCTATTTCATACCTACTTCATCAAGAAGGCAAACCAAACGTGTACTAGGTGTGTGCAGAATAGCTTTACAGCAATTTTACCACCTAGAGAGTTTTTTTTAAGCCACCCTACGACAGCACCATCCACTCCACCAAACTTCCCACCACTCTTTGCTCCCCACCATCTTCAATTCTTTAAGACTACTAGTTCCTTCAACCACCAAAGGGAGGAGAATTCAATTACTGCTGCCAAACTTCGAACAGGTAAGGTTTGGTTTAAGTTTTTCCACCAGTCCATTCTTGATTCCTCTGCATATGTCAATAAGCATCTGAAAATTTCAGCTATCTCCTCATTAAATTCAATAGCAACAAACAGCCACCAACAACAAGCAATTACAGGTATATACTAAGCTCCCTTCATTCGAATTCCATTTGCAATTCATCCACCAAGCATGATTAAGTAGAAATATTGAATGTATAAATGAGTATAGGTTATGGACTTAGCAAAGTCACAAGCACAGAAATCAGTTCATATGTAATTACATTTCTTCACATGAGTCAGACGATGAGAATTCTTATAAGATTAGCAAACCACAGTTCCTAGTTAATCTCTAACTTTATCAAAATAGGAACACAGAACAGACCCCTTTAACTTCAAAGCCACACGCCATTAATCCCTTGCATAATCGACAATATAGAAACTAAGAGAGTTGAGTTATGTACTGCCAGACTAGAATTTCCTATTCACAGTAGAGTATTACTAACTTAGCAATTAAGAAGAAGAGGAAGATAGAACAAAGACTTAGCTTATGGAAGAAAAGAGAGGCCGACTTCCTTGTTCAGTCCAGCTGCAACGACGGAGATAACGGCGACAAGCTCCTGCTACCTTGTCGTAAAACGGGAACAACAGCAACGGCGTGGCTCGAACTCGACAACTGCAACGGAGTATAAACGGCAACACTGACTCGCGGACTCGCCGGCCTCCACTGGTGGTGACGACGGGGCCTCTGTTGACGTCGCGGCGAGAAGGGAAGGCTGACTGCCTTGACCGGTACCGAGCCGAGCAGCGGCTGCTCTGCAGCGGCGACTCGCCAGAAATTCAGGGCGTTGGAGCTGGAGAATCACTGAGGCCGACTGGAACCATGAAGGAGAGGAGGCCGACGGGCTCCAGGCCGGAGCAACGCCGCTCCCAGACGGCGACCGGTTGCCCAATTTCGAAAGGGTAGCAGCAGCGATAATTTCTTGAGAATCAGGGCTCGATGTTGGGGAATCGATGAATTGAGATGACAGGATGAGAGAGCGCCAGCTGAATCGCCGGATTTCGGGCGAAGGAGTAGCAGCGACAGCGGCGAGGACTTCTTGAGTTAGGGCTCGACTGGTTTGAGGAGAAGGGGACGAGCGGCTCTTCCAGAGAGAGAAAGGCGAGATTGGATTTTGAGGAAGAAAGAAGACGACGCCGGTCGGAGCAGGCGGTGGCCGAACGGAATCTCGGTGAGAGGAGAAGAGGCCGATCGGCCGGCCTTGAGGAAGAGAGGGAGCGTCGGTTCTTGAGAGAGAGAAAAGAGAGAGAAAAACGTTTGAGAGTTGAGAGAGAAAGAGAGCCGAGAGCTTGAGAAGAGAGAGGGATTGGGCTATGTTGGGCTTACCCCTATTTTAATTAATTGGGCTAAATTGTGAGCTTGTTTATTTTAAATAAATTGGGCCAACTGATTTTTGGGCTTTATTATTTATTTAAATTGGGCCATCTGATTTTTGGGCTTTATTATTTATTTGAATTGGGCCAACTGATTTTTTTGGCTTTATTATTTATTGTAATTGTGCCTAATTTAATTAATTCATTGGGCTTTGTTATTTTATTCCGATTGGACCTCCTAGTTATTTTCTTTGGGCCTTTGTTATATTATTTTTATTGGGCTCGATTTAATTAAGGAGTTGGGCTGATGCATATTTTATGATGGGCTATTATTCTAGTCTTATTTATATTTCGTTGGGCCAGTTTAATTCATCATTTGGGCCGATTAAATTGCCTTTTTGGGCTAAGATTAATTCTTTTCAGTCCACATTAATTATTATTTGGACCCCTATTTTAATTGTTTTGGGTCGAAGACTTTTTAAGTTGGGCTTTAATTCTTTTAAAGCTTGAGCTGAAGTTACTCCTTTGAGCTAAGCCTAGCAGTATCAATTTTTGATGGAGCCCAATTATTTATCAGTAATGAGCCGCCCAGTTTATTAATTAATGTTTTTGGACTTCCGACTTTAAAGCAAGCCATTATTGTTTATTTCATTTAAGCCACTGGTTTATTTAATTAATTGGCTACTCTCTTTTGAGCCTATTAATTATTTGAGGTTACGCTAGTAATGATGTTTCTATCGAAAAGCCCGATAATTTCTACAAGGTCACACCTCGTTTAAAGCCGAGTTAGTCCTTTTTCAATCAAGTACAAATGCGAGGTTTATTTCACGACTAGAATATTCCGATGAGGAAGGAAGAATCACAGTTTTATTCGACCGCGCTAGACGAGAATTAGCTAAATCTATTAACAAGGATTAATAGTAGAATTCCCGATTATCGCTCAGAAGATTAGTTCATGCATACCAGATTCATGCATAGTTAATTACGATTTCTCATTAATTAAGAATTTTCCTCGAGGTAATGTCTTATTTTATATTCTCGTGATTAAGGTCAAGCGCGAGAGTAAGAACTACACAAGGAGTTAGAGTACCTTAGCAAAACTTTGCTATCAGGTGGGCAATTTCTTACGCGTAAATAAAATGCTATGCATGTGTTATGCTTTAAAATGCAAATTGGATCTTCAAGTATGGTATGCTTTATTACGCTTAAATGAGTTAAGCTTTATTATGCTGCACGTTAAATGATTTACGCTATGCTGTTTATACTATTTACGCCCTATGTAATTTACGCTTGATTACACTTATTTACGCTTGAATGCTTTACGCTGATAAGTTTATGCTTATGTTTGATGCTTGCGTCTGTTGGGGGAGGCCTCCCTCAACAGTACGATGCCGTGTCCGTTGAGGAGGGCCTTCCTCACGGCGCGATGCCCGTGTCCGCTGAGAGAGGCCTCTCTCGCGGCGCGATGCCAGTATGCCAGTATGCCAGTGTTACAGCGTCTATTGGGGGAGGCCTCCCTCAATAGTACGATGCCGTGACCGCTGAGGGAGGCTCCCCTTCACGGTGCGATGCCCGTGTTCGTTGGGGAAGGCCTTCTCCACGACACGATGCGTGTTGATGATTGTTAATGATGAAGAATGCGCTTATACTAGTTATGAATTTGGAAATGTTTAATGAGCAAAGGATTTGAAAGAAACTTATGCCTCTTATGCGATGTTGTGTTTTGTTGTTGATGTTATGTTATATGCTTGGCAACTGCCCACTAAGTACTCTTGTACTTAGCCCTACGTATGTTTATGTTTGTGCAGGTTGAGCTGTGATGGGCGATGAAGTGTTGTTGCTGAGTGGAGTTTTTGTCGAACTTAAAGTAGGCTCAGAAAGGATACATGTCTTCATACATGTATCTTAGTTATGCATTCCGCTGTAAACACTGATTATTTCAGTTACACCTTCCGTTGCAAACTCTGATAATGTTTTAGCCAAGCCCCTAAAAATGCCTTTTTTTCCTTTTAAGAAAAATAACGCGTATACAAGTTCTTTGAGTACCCTTTTTATGCGAACTATGCCTTTTTTCCTTTTTAAGGAATATTTCACGCGTATTCAAGCTCTTTGAGTATTCTTTTATACACCCCTTTCTAAACCCGCTTCTTAATTTCCCTTCCCCAGTCATGGTTTTCCCGGATTAATTATCCTTAATTAAGGCCGGTCGTGACATTATTAAATCCGAAAATTACATTCCAATTTTACCCCTCCAGATTTTTCCTTGGAATCCTTGCCACGTGTCACCATCTTGATGCGCCACATGTCATAAATGTGTGGTCAAGATTTGGATCTAGGGATCTATTATAAGAATTGGGATCTATATGATCCCATTCCTATATATATATATATACTGCCTTAGTTTATTTTTATTATTTTTTATTTTTTTACAATGTTTTTTTATTTTATTTTGTTTGTATTTTATTTATTTTTACACTATTCCAAAGTAATTATTGACATAAAGAAAAATAATATTTTTGAAGCATTACTTTTCATCATTTCAATAGTTACTTTTTCTTACAACAATGATTACTTGAATAATAACTTGATATTTTTTTTTCTTTATTTTATCTATTTCTACGTTATTCAAAATAATTATTATTATGATGAAAAGTAATTACGACTATAATTACTTGATCAAATAATTAAAATTTCAAGTTTTCGTGAGTAAAAATAACATTTTTTGAGAAAATAATACTAATTTTGAAATATTACATTTATTCATATGTATAATTACTTTTTATTAAGACAATAGTTACTTTTAATAAGTATAAAATATACATTTGTTGGAATTAAGGTGCGACCAATTCATATAAATAATACAAGGGAAAATCCTTATGCATTTTTCATTAGTGTCCACCAGATGTGGATCATACTTTGACAGTTAGTTGAAAACTTTATCATACATACTATTTGCTTCGGTCCTTCGCTCGAGATTCCAACAATCGCTTTGTTTCTACCAATTGAAAGTCAAAAGGTAGCTTGATGCTTAGTGCATCCTTCTGTTTGTGAGGATATCACCTTCTAGTACTTCAAGAACTAACAACAAACTAAGTCATTCTAACCATTATTGTGCTTATCGTGATGAAAAAATATTTATTTGTGAGTCTAAGACACTACCAGAAAACGCGCTTCTAACGACCGAAAATTCGGTCGTTTCGGTTGTTAAACTTTTAACGACCGAATTAACGACCCTTTTTTCGAGTCGTCGTTTTCTTCGTTCCTACGGCAATCAACAACCGAAAATTTTCGGTCGTTAAATTTCAACGACCGTTTTTTAATATTAGCAACCATTTTATTCTGTCGTTGTTTTGGTTGAGGTCCAGCCGGTGGACGACGATTGAGAAAAACCAACGGCCGAAATATTGGTCGTTAACTAACGACCGAATTAAACGGTCGTTAACTTTCCGGCGAGTTTAAGAACCTCCTATGACAGTCAAACCAGGATTGTTTACCACTCAAAGGTAATCGAAAAAAATATGTATGTATATATATATATATATATATATATAGGGTTAGGTTCAATGAAAAAGGCCTAAATGTAAGAAAGAAGAGAGAAGTAATCTCATCCGTTGATCTTATCTAATCTAACGGACATGATTTATTCACGCCATGTTCAACAGATTTTTTCGTTGAACATTCGTGAACATATACAATATTTTTGGGGGTTCTGGGTTTCGACCCCCATATGTTCAACGAAAAAATCCGTTGAACATGGCGTGAATAAATCATGTCCGTTAGATTAGATAAGATCAGCGGATTAGATTACTTCTCTCTTCTTTCTTACATTTAGGCATTCTTCATTGAACTTTAGCCTATATATATATATATATATATATATATATATACTGCTTTAGATTATTTTTATTATTTTTTTACAATGTTTTATTTTATTTTGTTCGTATTTTATTTATTTTTACACTATTCCAAAATAATTAATGACATAATAATATTTTTGAAGCATTATTTTCCATCATTTCAATAGTTACTTTTTCTTACTATAATGATTAATTGAATAATAACTTGGTTATTTTTTCTTTATTTTATCTATTTCTACGTTATTCAAAATAATTATTATTGTGATGAAAAGTAATTACGACTATAATTACTTGACCAAATAATTACGACTCAACCACGATCATTTACAATCCCCAGCAGTTTATAGCAGCATCAAGCAAAGCAGGTAGTTTTCTTGTATACAATTCAATCAATTCCTTGTGTATAAAAGGAACAATCAAGAGCAGCAGAAAAGACATAGCTACACATAAGCATAGTAACGATACAGTATTGTTTCCTCACCATCAAAATCTCAGTTTTACAATAAGCAATAAAGGAAAATAGGTTTATAACATATAAAAATTGGATCTTGAGCAGTAGACGAACTGGAGATCCCTTGAATCATCGATTCCTGAAATGGAAAATAGTTTGAGACTTATTAAGTAAAAATCTGAGAATTAGATGGATAAAAGGGAAAGAAGAACAGGGACGGTAGCAGCGGCAGCCGCGAGCCACCACGGCGGGGCGCAGCTGATGGCGATGACCGCCGGTGCTGCCCGCGCTACGGCGGCCCACGGTGGCTGGCAACAGAGAGATAGAGACATAGAGATAAGAGGAGAGAGACAAGGGGGAGGCAGAGCAAACGAGGAAGAAAAGAGGAGTAAGGGCGGCGCCGGCGCTGCTACGCAGCCACGGCTCACGGCGGCCGCCGCGAACAGGGCAGAGAGAGAGATCGAGAGGGGCAGAGTGAGAGAGACTGAGAGGGAGGATATAGAGAGAAGAAGAGAGATAGGGGACTTACCTGAGGCAGGGAGAACGACGGAGGAGCGGAAATCCGACGAGCTGGGGCGGCGGCGACGTTATTCTCCGGGATTCTCCAGAGGAGTAAAATTGATGGGGAAGATTGAAAACCCTAGGTTGAATTGATTTTAGAATTTGGGAATTAAATGTAGGAAGGAGAGGGAAGAAAGCGGAAGGGGAGAAGATGCGTCAGCCTCGCCGCGCCGGAAGCGGCGCGAGCCGGCGACGCTCGCCGGAGAAGGGGGGGAGAGAGAGGCGGCCGAGAGAGGGAGCGAAGAGAGGGAGAGAGGTCTGCGTGGGGAAGAAATAGAAAACAGAGAGAGATCAACTTGTTTTATGTTTTAAAGAAGGTTATTAATTTTAATTTATTTAAATCTGAAAATGGTTAATTGGGCTCAAACTAGTAATTGGGTTTAAGCTGGTACTTGGGCCTATTAATCTCAAAGGGATTAGTAATAATAAATTGTGTTGGGCCTTAGGAGTACATGAGATTATGGAATTAATTTGTTAAGTTGGGTCCTTAATTTATTTAATTGGATTCAATAGTATTTTAATTTGAGCTTAATAATCTTAAATAAAGGATTATTAGCTAATAATTTGTTTGATTTATAGAATTATTTTAACTAATTTATGCTATTACCTTATGTACTTATGCATAAATTAGACACTAGATTATTTCGAAATCAAATTCTTTAAAGAAAAGAAAAAAGAGAATTTATGTTATTTCTATGTTAATAATCGCTTATTAAATAAGTGTGAGCAGTGTTATGTTATCACCGCAGTTATAATTATCGCAGTTTAAGTTCACGTTGGTATTTATTGGTAAGTTTGCCAAATATCAACTAGTCTTCATACCATAATTTTCAATAGAACCATCACCTTAAAACCAACATAAGTATTGTCTAAATAAATTTCATATCATGTTCTCATTATTTATTAGTCAGTATTTATACTGAAGGTCAAATACAAGGGAAAAGAAGTAAAGCATTAGTTCAGAGTTACTTGTGTCGTCAGACCACGATCAGGTGGGCTTTCTAAACTCAAATGTGAAGTGCACACTATTTAATGATGTTTACATGAGTAAGGTTATATCAAAGTTATTGACTTGCCAAAACTTTTATGAGCTTGTATGATACCTATCTGGCACCAGAAGTTAATCGAATTCGGATCCTGTTCTATCCAGATGTTAGACAGGATTAGTGTACACAAAGGACCGTGAGCCGATCTAGCATATCGGCCGGCCTAGGACCGTGAGCCGGTTCAGCATATCGGTCGGTCTAGGTCCGTGAGCTGGTTTAGTGTATCGGCCGGTCTAGGACCGTGAGCCGGTTTAGCGTATCGGACGGTCAGTGACCGTAGAAGGTGGCCACCTTCTCGGCACACAGTTATCATTGCAGATATGGTAGAGTACAAAGAAGTATGTCTGCAGACGCATGCGAAGTTTATGATAATTACAGGGAAGTTTTACAGCTTTGCATGCACAGGTTATTTAAATAAAACTCCTGTGTGATGCTTGAGATGGCAAGTTCAATTTATAACTCTAAGAGCAATCTTTCGAGTTATTTCGGCATGTGACCATTGAGTACCTTTTAGGTACTCAGCCCTGCATATGTTTTCTAAATGTGCAGGTTAAGCTGTGATGCAGATGGATGTCAGCAGAGCAAAGCTTTTGATATATAAGTACTAAATTAGGCTCAGGATTTCATGTCTTCATACATGTAATCCACTTAAGCTATTCCGCTGCAACGCTTAGTGCGTTTTACTTTATTGATGTGTTGCAAAGATTTCAAACTAATAGCTTACAGAATTATGTCACTCGATACTTAGACAACTTGTCGTTATGTATTGCGAGTTGTCTGCTTTTGAGTTTTAGAAAAAGATCCTTTATGATTTCCAAATATTTTGGTAAATTATTGTTTAAGCAGGTTAGTATTTTTTATGAGATCTATTTTCTTTTTCATTTTCTTACTTTGTTTTCAGTCACACTTTTTCCCGACTTAACTATTCACTAGCTTAGGCCGGGCTGTGACATAATATAAGTATTTACCTTCATTTAATATAAAATATTTTATTTTCTAAACCCTAAACCTTGAAAACTAAACCCTAAATTCTGAACTCTAAACCCTAAAACCTTGAACACTAAATCATGAACCATAATAGGAATATTTACTTTTAATTAGCATAAGATATACATTTCTTCTCACAAATGTATACTTAAGTATTTACTTTCGTTCAATATAAAGTATTATCTAAACCCTAAACCCTGTACACTAAACCTTGAACACTAAATTCTAAACCCTAATAGGAATATTAACTTTTAATAAGTATAAAATATACATTTGTTAGCACAAATGTATACTTATGTTAATATAAGTATTTACCTTCATTCAATATGAAGTATTATCTAAACCCTAAACCCTGAACACTAAACCTTGAACACTAAATCCTAAACCCTAATAGGAATATTTGCTTTTAATAAGTATAAAGTCTACATTTGTTAGCACAAATGTATAATTGTGCTAATATAAGTATTTACCTTCATTCAATATAAAGTATTATATTTTCTAAACTCTAAACCCTGAACACTAAATCCTAAAACCACCCTGAACACTAAACCCTAAAATCCTGAACACTAAATCATGAATCCTAATAGAAATATTACATTTAATTATCATAAGGTATACATTTGTTCGCACAAATGTACACTTATGTTAATATAAGTATTTAACTTCTAAACCCTGAATACAAAAAGTAAAAGTTCTTATGAATAAAAATAAACATTAATGTGAAGAAATGTAATATTTCAAAAACGTTACCTTTGTTCATAGTAATAATTATTTTTCTTTATATCAATCAATACTTTTTTTATTATAATAATTGCTTAATCAAATAATTAAAAGTACAAGTTCTAATAAATAAAAGTAACAATTATCATAAACAAATATAATAATTTTGAAACATTTGTTAACAATAATTGTTAATTTTACTCACGAAAACTTATAGTTTTAGTTATTTGCTCAAGTAAGTATTTTCGTCAAAAAAAGTAATTATTGATATGAAGAAATGTAATATTTTAAAAGTATTACATTTTTTCATGAAAATATATAAAAAAATGCAAAATAAAAATAGTAAATAAACTTGGCGACGGCCATTTGGCGTCCTCATCTTCCCTGCCGTCACGCCCTTCGTCCCACCTCTCTTCTCGTGCTTTTCCTCCCGATCCCCAAATTTCAGAAAACACACATTGTCAATTGGAAACGAAACGGAGCCCTAATCCTCTTCTCAAACTCAATCTGCTGCTTCGCCCATCCGGTTCCGGCGAGGCCCCGCTGTTAAGCATTCCAGCGCCGCCGCGCTTTCCTTGGCCGGAAATCGCCTCTCCGTTGAGCCCTAGCTCTACCTCCTGCCGACGCGGTTAGCCCTAGCCTCCCTCTCTTTTCCTCGCGGTTAGCGTCGACATCAAACCGGCATCCGTCCCCGTTCAATGAAAATCAGGTACAACAAAATACCTTGAATAAGCCTCCCTCCCCTCCTAAATGCTAAGTTCAGTACTACTCTGCTGTGAAGAAGAACTTCTAGTTTTTGGCAGTTCATAACTCAACTCTGTTGGCTCCTATATTACTAAATGCGAGAGATCAATACTAGGCATGTGATTGCATCTGTTTGATAAGAGTTCTTAATGCATTTGTCTCTTTATGCATATACTCATCTGTATACTCTGTATTTTTATTCAAACATGTGATCGATGGTATGATGCATGCACTGGATTTGAATAAGCTGAGCTTAGTATTTACCTGCAAATATTTGGTGTTGGTGGCTGCTGTTATTGATATTGAATGCAGACGATGGGGACTCTTAAAGTTGGCAGAGCAGCAGCTTAATGAATTCTCCTCACTTTGGTGGCTGAAGGAACAGAGAATGAAGGCAAGGAGTGTTGGCTAGTAGCCTTAAAGAATCGAAGATGGTGGAGGTGGTGGGTGATTGAGGAGATGGTTGTCATAGGGTGGCTGATTGACACCTATGTGTACTTTGGCATGGTTAAAGGGATGGGAGAGTGGCTTGAAGGCTGCTGTTGCACCTATTCTGCACACACATAGCACACGTCCCCTTTCTTTCCGTTTCTTTGGTTTGTTTTTTTGTAGTAGGTAGGAAATAGGGATGCAGGGAATAGTAAGTTGTAAAGTTGCTCATTCTGTATCTATAATACTAATTTCGGGTTCCCATATAACGACGCCTCGTTATAACTCTCTACGAATTACATATTTTATAACTCGTTTTATAAGTCGGAAATTAATCACGACTTCAAGTAAATAATAGAAATACTATTTATATCGTATACAAATTAATAACTTGACTTTGCTAAGTCAGTTATTAAATTAGAAAATAAATTATTGATTGCTTCAATAATTCAATCGCGATCGCCTCATGCGAAGACATTTAATACAAGATTCTGAGTTGTATTATCCAATAAACAATCACTGAATTTATATAACTAAAATATGCAATAAATATCGCATTTATTGGTCTTAATTATAAATAAAAGAGCGGGCTATTACATTTATAAGTTATTAAAATTTATAATCACTCTACACTAAGCTTAACCAAATACTCCCCTAGAAATTAAGCTTAACCAAATACTCCTCTAGAAATTTGTGCAACTAAGCTTAGCCAAATATCCTTTACAATTTTTGTGCACTAGGGGGGTGGCGGTTAAAAATGGAAGGCCGAGATTTCACCATCACAAAAGTAAAAACGTGGGATGACGTAATAAAGTGGTCAAAGGCGTCAGACGGCACTTAATTCGATGGAACGAAACATGTATCACAATTTCCTGCGCAGGCAATAGCATAAAGCCCGACTGCGCAGACCTCTTGATATTTTCTCCTGCGCTGATCATCTTTTCCCATATTTCAGAATGAAAACTTCTCGTCTACGAAAATTCACAAAAAGACCCACTTCTTTTCGTACACTGGGGGGAGTAGCTGATGAGGGGAATAATCCTCATCAATGCAGGATCCAATATACACTCCACCTTTCACTAATACTTATTATTATTATTATTATTATCATTATCATCATCATCATCATCATCATCATCATCCTACAGTCTACAAATGATATTATAATAGAAATAAATAATTTAAAAAAAGAAATACAAGAATTAAAAAATGAAAATAAAAATCTATATTATAGAATTTCTAGAATAGAAAATCCTTCGAAGGAATTTATAATTCCTACAGAAAAAGAATAGGATTATACTAAAATGGATGAAAACTTTTTAACTACTTTAGAAATGGTAATATCACAGAAATGGCATATAAAAATTACACTTTTAATTGATAATTATTATTCAAAAGAATTTATAGCATTAGTAGATAGTGGAGCAGATTTAAATGTAATACAAGAAGGATTAATACCTACAAGATATTTTCATAAAACAACACATACGTTGTCTCATGCAGGGGGTAACAACTTACAAAAAAATTATAAATTACCTAAAGCTAATGTCTGTATCAATAAAAAATGTATTCAAACAAGTTTTTTACTTGCAAAAGATATTACTAATCAAGTTATACTTGGAACTCCATTTTTAACAAAAATATATCCAATTAAAAAGATTGATAAAGAAGGAATAATAGGAACTTTTGAAAATAATAATATTGTACTAGAATTTGTAAGTGAACCCTTTACTAAAGTATTACATGAAATTTATGATAATATAGCCTCAAAAGAAAATCAATTGTATTTTCTTAAACAAGAATTAAATATGATAACTATTGAGGAAAAGTTACAAAATCCTAAATTACAGGATAAAATAAAGTTAATTATAAACCAATTCTCAATAGAAATATGTAATGATCATCCTAATGCTTTTGGGATAGGAAGAAACATATTGTTTCTCTTCCATATGAAGAAAATTTTGAGGAAAATAAAATTCCTACAAAGGCTAGGCCATGTCAAATGAATTCTGAATATTTAGAATTATGTAAAAAAGAAATAAGTTCTTTATTAGAAAAAGGATTAATAAGTCCTTCACAATCGCCTTGGTCTTGTACAGCTTTCTATGTTAATAAACATAGTGAACAAGAAAGAGGTGTACCTAGGTTGGTAATAAATTACAAACCCCTTAATAAAGTATTAAAATGGATAAGACATCCAATTCCAAATAAAAAGGATTTATTAGATAGATTATATGATTCAATAATATTTTCAAACTTTGATTTAAAATCAGGATATTGGCAAATACAGATTAATAAATCTAATAGATATAAGACTGCCTTTAATGTTCCTATAGGACATTATGAATGGAATGTCATGCAATTTGGATTAAAAAATGCTCCATCTGAATTTCAGAAAATTATGAATGATATATTTACTCCTTATAGTGAATTTATAATTGTTTATATTGATGATATTTTAGTATTTTCTAAAGATATAGAAATTCATTTTCAACATCTTAGAATTTTTAAAGATATTGTAATAAAAATGGTTTAGTAGTTTACAAATAAAAAATGTCTATATTTCAGACTAATGTAAGATTTTTAGGGCATAATATTGAAAAAGGAAATATAATTCCTATAAATAGAAGTATTGAATTTGCTAATAAGTTTCCTAATGAAATTATTGATAAAACACAACTTCAAAGATTTTTAGGAAGTTTAAATTATATTTCACCTTATTATAAAGATTTGGCAAAAGATACTGATGAGGAGTGAGGATCCCATCAGCCATCCTACCCCGAACAAGGATAGCGGCGCCGACTTAGCCCCGGGACACACTCGGCCCAAGAAGCGTGAATACACCACACGATCGCCGAAATAACACAACGGCGATGATTAATATCGGCGCAGATTAAGAAAGAAGCTGGCTTAAACCCCAAGCCCACTCGGATCGAAAGAAGCAAAGCCATATCATAAGAGATAGTGGCGCCGTCAAATATCTGCGCAGACTAGAGAGGACAGTGCAACACTAAAAGCGACATACGGATAAGACCTAGGGAGTGAAAACAACCAGTAATGAGAGCTGGAAAAGAGCACATGTTCAACAAAAAGCTGCAAAATAGTTAGAGAGTTTGTTAGTAGAGAGAGAAATGTTCACGTACGCCGCATGTGGAGTACGTGAACGACAAGAAAAGCCCATTTTACCCTTCGCCCTAATGTAATCCTATAAATACGCTTTGTAAACCAATATTTGATATGCAATTTTACCTTAAGAAATCTCATCTGCAAGTTTTCAAGCAAATCCCCTCTCACACTGCGATACAGGTGATTCCGACATCCTTTTCCGACTAGTTTAGATAGGTTTGAACGTTAGACTTCACCAACTGGCGCCGTCTGTAGGAAAAGTGGGCTAAGGCGTGAGATTTGAGAGAGTGTCTGAGTGTCCTTGTCCATATTTGGTTTAGATCTGTTCATCCTGGCATAAATCAAAGGGAAGAAGGGGGGTTTCGTTACCAAGCCTGCGTTTATGGCTATACTTTACCGCATTTGAGGTTTATACGTAGAAAGGGATGGAATAATCAAGTGATATATTTGTGCATAAATGTTTAAACATGGCTTATTTTGCGTTTATAATGGATGAAATGTATGTTTGTTGTTTGTATCGGCAATCCACTGGGATTTTCGGGATCTTGGTGGCCTCTGTCACCTTGCATGAATGAAGGGGAAATAGCAGGGGAAGGAGACGATTTATTTAAATATTTTTTGGGAACCGTGCCATTTTTGAATTTTTCTTTGGGAACTGTGCTATTTTTGAATTTTTGAACTTTTCTACACGTGTTGTGCATTAATGTTACTTGCTTAATTTTGATGCATTCCCGGTGCGATACAGAGAGGTAACTCCCTTTCTGTGTTTCTGATGTTTCATTGTTTATTTTGGCTAACCTTTGTGCTTTTCCGAGAGCATTTTCTACCGGAGAGGACCTTCCGTTGCGGAAATGTCCTTTACCTAATGATGAACGACGGGAACTCTGTTTCACCTTTTTTCTGGGTTTATTTCCTAGAAGAGGGGGATGTTCATCTCAGAAAGAACGGCAAAGAGGATTTCTATAAATTCCTTTCTATCTATGGATTTCCGTACATTTAATCGAGAATCGTTCCATGGGCCGAAGTTCGTGGGTTTTTCTGGGGCTTATCTTTTATTATTGGAATACTTATGGGCCCACCTATCGCCGATATAACACAGCGACATCTGCGCAGCCCGCCTCCGCCGGTATACTTCTCCAACCTTGACTCATTATTTCTTATCTTACTGCGATACAGTGAACATGTACTTTACAATGGCAACTCATCAACACTGCAAGGATCTAAACAAGGATTTCGAAGCCGCTGCAGGGAACACATCTGCCAAACCTACTGACGACACATCGACTAAGGGAGTCGACTTGACTGGGCTTACGCCGCCGGGTTTCACTACGATCAACAACATGATCCCTGCTTCTGTACAATCTAATATGGGAGCAAATATGCCCGTCGTGGCTACTATCACTACAGCACCAGGGCCAACCAATGTCCCTATCAATGACCAAGTTTTGGCTATGCTCAACTATGCAACTATTCGCTCTTTAATGGCCATTACTCAGCCAGCAGCCTCGCCAGAGGGAATCATAGCTGCTCAGAAAGCAGCAACCGCGCCTGCGCAGGCAGGGGGAGGAGAGACAGCGATGGCCGCTCAAACAGGAATAGACAGAGGAGAAGAAGGGGGAAAGAACAAGCGGAAGTTTGTTACGAACAGTGTCCAGATCGAAGATGTGACTGATTCAACCAGCGGGACCACTCCGCAGCGCAGCTTAGGAGCACACAAGGACAATGACAGGCTGAAGGAAAAAGTATCTTTCCTCCGAGACCAATTGAAAAGTCTGGAGACAGAACTCAGGGAGCACGATCATAACACAGAGGTGAACAAATTCCCCGACCAACACGGACTGAGACCTGAAGAGCCCCGGAGGGAGCTCCTCAAAAGAAGTCGGCGCAGGCCGAATGATACCATATTCACGAGAGACCGGGAGGGACACCACTCCGACATCCCTATATCAACACCTACTCACAAGAGCCCTTTCTCAGAGGAAATATTGTTAGAACCCCTACCAGCAAATTACCACCCCATCTCATTGGATTATGATGGCACCACCGATCCTAAGGTGCATATAGCACGTTTCGAGGGGCTGGCGGCGCTACATCAGTATGGGGAGGGAATCAAATGCAGGATCTTCGCCACGACTCTATCGGGCATGGCCCAGCGATGGTTCCACAATCTGAGAAATAATTCTATATACTCATACGATGATCTTCACCTCATGTTCATGAGATAGTTTGCCAGCGCAAAGCGGGTTGGGAAAACACCAATTTCCTTGATGGACATCAGGCAGGAACCACAAGAAACACTTCGGGAATATGTGGCACGATTTAACACAATCGCGTTAGACATACCAGACGCCGAATCTCAGATTAAGTGGTATGCTTTCGCTAGAGGGTTAAAACAAGGCCCGCTCTTTGAGGCACTCCAGATCAAGCCGCCCACTAGTTTCGAAGACATCATGACAATAATACCGGGATACCTCCAACTGGAAGACGCTAAAATGGCAAGGAAGGCAGAGGCCGATAAGCTCAAACCTAAGAAGCAAGACAGCGCAGACGCTGGAGAAAAATACATCCCGAGAAATCCCTACCGAGGTTTACCTCCCAGAATCCCAACGAGGGCCATCGAAGCTGGAACAGGCTCATTAATCACGGCGCAGACAGAGAAGAGGGAAGAGCGCGGGGGTTACCGAGATGATTTACAAAATCCAACTCAATGGAATCGTCACATAGACGAAATTTTCCATCAGATCAAAGAAGAGAATTATTTCAGAGCTCCAAAGGATTACCAACCCGGAGCCCCAGCCCCAGGCAGGAACAATTTGTTATGTGAATATCACAACCGTTACGGTCATCTCACCCGCGAATGCGGACATTTGAAGCATCAGCTAGAAATTTTGGTCAGGAAAGGGTTCCTGGATCAATTCATAGAAAGACCACGAGGCTCATATAGAGAGAACCGTTACGATGAACGTAGGGAGGATGAGCGGCGCCGACGGGATGACACCCGCCGCGACCATGAGGACAGGGAAAGAAGACACAGACATGAGGAGAGAAGGGAAAAAAGAAATCATAGGCGAGACAGCCAGGGCAGACACAACCCCGCAAACCACGCCCAGTATGACAGAGAGGTACACATGATTACAGGAGAAAATAATATTCCAACATCTAACAGGGCCAAAAAACAATTGGCCCGCATGGTCAGATCTGGATACTATGACAAAGCTGTCATGACAATCAACACCGCGCCCGATGAACCGATAATATCCTTTGGACCAAAGGATGCTAGGTCTCTATTCTATCCTCATGACGACGCCTTGGTATTCTCTGCCAACGTGGCCAACGTATTGATACACCGCATCTTTGTTGATTCAGGCAGCGCCGTCAACATCTTATATCTAGAGTGCTGGCAGGCAATGGGTTTGGAAGCTAAGCTAGAGCCCGCTGTGGCTCCTCTTTATGGGTTTTCAGGGGAATCGGTCCTACCGGTGGGAATAATTGAGTTGCCAATGACGATAGGGCAACCATGGGGAAAAAAGACCCGAATGGTCAAGTTCTTGGTCATCGACGCACCGAAACCCTCTTACAACATGATCTTTGGGAGACCGGCGCTGAACTCTTTTAAAGCAATCATCTCTACTCTTTACTTGAAGATGAAGTTCTCCTTGGAAGGAGGCAAAATTGGTGAAGTGTGGGGAGACCAGGCTGTGTCGAAGAAATGCCATGTACAAGTATTAACTCAATACTCCGGACAAAAACGAGAGAGGTCAGTACACCAAGTAGAGGCAAGCAAGAAGGGAAAAATTGGAGTGATCACGGCTTCAGAGCCCGAGCGGAGAGAGATCGCAGAGCTGCAAGGGGGAAATGATAAAACACCCCTCGTCACTACCAATGATACGTGCATGGTTATTGAGCTTTTCAAGGATAAGGAGGGATTTACCACCAAAATCGGGGCACATATGGAGCCAGAATTGCAAAGAAAAGTAATAGTTTGCCTGCGCAGAAACGCTGACGTATTCGCGTTCACTACGGCGGACCTGAAAGGAATCGACAGAGAGCTAGCCGAGCATCGTTTGAACGTAGATCCCACGATCAAGCCAGTCAAGCAAAAGACGAGACACTTCGGTACTGAAAAGGATGCTGCTATTCGAGAGCAGATACAGGCGTTATTAGAAGCGGGACATATCATAGAGGTGCAATACCCAGACTGGGTGTCAAACGCTGTCATGGTGGAAAAGAAGGCTAAGACTTGGAGGATGTGTGTGGACTACCGGGACCTCAATGCAGCCTGTCCAAAGGATTGTTACCCATTGCCACGGATTGACCAGTTAGTAGACGCAACGTCAGGATGCGAACTTTTGTCAATGATGGATGCTTACCAAGGATACCATCAGGTTAAGATGTACAGGAACGATGTTATTAAAACAGCATTCGCAGTCTGCGCAGGGATCTTCGCATATGTGAGTATGCCATTTGGACTAAAAAACGCTGGGGCTACTTACCAGAGAATGATGGACAGAATCTTCAAAGATCAATTGAAAGAGAATGTGTCGGTCTATGTAGATGACATGCTGGTACGTAGCACTGAAGCACGCACACATGCGGATGACTTGGAGGAAATCTTCTCGGTGATACGAAGACACAAGCTCATGCTCAATCCGGCTAAATGTACTTTCGGGGTGCAGTCGGGAAAATTCCTGGGATACAAGGTTACGCCTGAGGGGATAGAAGTGAATGCAGACAAAGTTAGAGCTATTATTGACATGACGGCGCCGCGGAACGTCAAAGAGATATAAACACTGAACGGACGAATAACTGCACTAAGTCGGTTCATATCGACGTCAGCAGAAAGAAGTCTGCCCTTCTTCAAAATTTTGAGAAATGAAAGTCGATTCGAGTGGAGTAGCGAGTGCCAGCAAGCCTTCGAGGACCTCAAGGAATATCTCAAAGGACTACCCGTCTTGACCAAACCGATACCGGGGGAGCCACTATATCTATACACTTCGGTGGGGGTAGAATCTTTGAGCGCTGTGCTAGTGCGGGAGGAAGGGGGTACGCAGAAGCCAGTTTATTTCGTGAGCAAAATCATCCAAGGAGTGGAGATCAGATACACCGCAGTGGAGAAAACAGCTTATGCTATCATGATCACGGCAAGAAAGTTGCGCCCATACTTTCTGTCACACAAAGTTATCGTCAGAACAGCGTTGCCTTTTCAACAAATCCTGGGGAGGCCAGACCTCGCAGGAAGAATGGTAAAATGGGCCATTGAGCTGGGCGAATATGACGTGGCGTTCGAACCGCGTACAACCATTAAAGCACAGGCCCTAGCTGACTTCATTCAAGAGACCACGAGATGGCCGTTGCGAGGACCATGGACGGCGCAGGTCGACGGTTCCATCACCAAAGAGGGGTGTGGAGTCGGAATATGATGGAACCTACCAGTTTGCGATCAAGTTTGAGGACAAGCTGTCAAATAACGAGGCAGAATATGAGGCAGTGATAAGGGCTGCCCATATCTTGAAGGAGCTCAGAGCAGACACATCAATAATCAAGACCGATTCGCAACTGGTAGCCCAGCAGTTGAGAGGAGAATGTGAGGTTCGCGATGACAGAATGCGAGCTTACTATGATCGGATGCAGCAGCTCAAGGAAAAGTTTGAAGAATTGAAAATAATACAAGTACCCCGGGAAGAAAATCGAAGGGCTGACTTGCTAGCAAGGATGGCCAGCGCCGTTGAACAATCATGGAATGACGAAATCACACTCTTGTTTGAACCAAAGAAGAGCCCAGGGATTCAAGTCTGCGCCGTCGAAGTGGGGGATGATTGGCGAGTCCCAATTATTCATTTCTTACGTACGGGAGAAAGAATGGAGGGAGACACAGCAAAATACGCTAGATATGAAAATTTCTGTTTGATCAGCAACCAGCTTTATAAGAGATCTTTCACGAACCCGTTCCTTAAATGCTTATCAGCGGAGGAGGCAGAATTCGCTCTAAAGGAAATCCATCAGGGATGCTGTGGAAACCATGCAGGATACAAAGACCTGACCAGAAAAATCATCAGAGCAGGCTTTTACTGGCCTGGCATCGACAGGGACACCAAAGCTTATGTAAAGAAGTGCGAATCTTGCCAAAGATATGCGCCAAAGATTAACGTCCCGGGGGAAGAAATGGGGGTGATGTATTCGGCATATCCTTTCGACAAATGGGGAATTGATATCGTGGGTAAACTGCCAACGGCGCCGGGAGGAAAATGTTTCTTGATAGTGGCAGTAGACTATTTCTCGAAATGGGTGGAGGCAGAGGCGGTAACAAGGGTGGATGAGACCACCGTCGAAAAGTTCATCTGGAAAAACATCTGTTGCAGATATGGGGTGCCCAGAGTTCTAATATTAGATAATGGAGCACAGTTCACTAGTCAAAGAATTGGGGATTTTTGTTCAAGGATGGACATCGAGCAGAGATTCGTCTCAGTAGCCCATCCCCAAGCCAATGGTCAAGTCGAGCTGGCTAACCGCACTATCTGTGAGGGAATCAAGAAAAGATTAGAAAGAAGCAGAGGACGATGGGCAGAAGAATTGGACACGGTCCTGTGGGCGCTGCGTACCAGTCCCAAAACAGCCACAGGAGAAGCCCCGTTCACTTTGGTTTATGGCTCAAACGCAGTCATTCCAGCAGAGGTAAGGTTAGAATCACATCGAATTTGTACATATGATCCGGCGCAGAATGAAGAACTGCGCAGGCTTGAGCTGGACCTCATAGATCTAAAGCGAGAAGAAGCCCAGGTCAAGGCTGCCAAGTACAAAAGCATCATTAAAGCAGGGTATGATAAGAAGGTCAAGCAGCGCCGATTCCAGAAGGGCGATCTGGTACTCAAGCGCGCGGATGCTCTGAAAGCTACCGGGAAATTTGAAGCTAACTGGGAAGGACCATATATCATCACCGAAGTCTTAAAAGGCGGAGCCTATCATCTGTCTGATCAAGAGGGGAGAGTTCTCGAGAGGCCGTGGAACATCAATCACCTCAAGAAATTCTATGTGTGAATCTTATTCATGTCCCATCATTATGTAGACCAGATACTCTTTTTCCCCACAGGGGTTTTAATGAGGTCTGGGGCCATGGTCGTCATCAATAAAGATCTATGGTTTTAGGGGAAATTCGCCTCTTATGTTTTCTTCAACATAATTTACAACACAGGTTAAGAAGACGACGCAAGCACAAATTCAAGGCATAAATTGCACAATCCAAGGCATAAATTGCACGACGAGGGCATTAACTGCACAAATTCAAGGCATAAATTGCACAATCCAAGGCATAAATTGCACGACGAGGGCATTAACTGCACAAATTCAAGGTATAAATTGCACAATCCAAGGCATAAATTGCACGACGAGGGCATTAATTGCACAAATTCAAGGCATAAATTGCACGACGAGGGCATTAATTACACAAATTCAAGGCATAAATTGCACGACGAGGGCATTAATTGCACAAAATCAAGGCATTAATTGCACAAATTCAAGGCGTTAAATTGCAAAATTCGAGGCATTAATTGCACAAATTCACGGCACAAATTACACGACAAGGGCAATAATCATAGAAGTATCAAGCAATGGATCGCACGAGGAGGCCATTATTAGCAAGAGCTCATCTGCGCCACTGCTGTCGATTTCACTCAAAACACCACCCCTAGGATTCGAGGCGATTGATCAACAAATAAGAATATGGGACGATGACCACAAGAGCATTAATCACGAAATAAGGGCATTAATTGCATACGCTAAGCTATAAATTGCAATGTCTAAGACATTAACTGCACAATACAAGATGTGAATTGCAAAGTCTAAGGCAATACGAGGATATCAATGGTAGCGGTGGAGGCATTAACTGCAAGGTTTAAAACACGATGATCCAGGTCCCCAGTCAGCGCAGAACGAGGTCCCGAGTCTGCGCAGACAAATATTTTGTCCAGAGAATCAGCCAAAATTTCTATGGTTGAACCAAAGCAGGAATATTTGAGACTTGAAGTATACCTGACATGGTGTCTGCACCGTCCTCGGGATCGGGGTCTCCTTCTGTCATGGCAAAGACTCGGGGCTTCACTTTCTTCATAGGCTCTTGAATATTCTTTTGCGTCTCCTTCTTGTTCTTTGGACAGTTATATGACATGTGTCCTGGATCGCCGCAGGAGTAGCAGACGTTCTTCCCACGCCAACACTCGCCTATGTGGAATTTATTACACTTTGGGCATTGAGACTTCTCATTGCTTGATTTGGATGATGCAGATCCTGTTGAAGAACCACGTGTTGGTTGCCATTTCTTGTTTGTTGGAGCATTTTTCCCTTTTCCAAAATCTTCCCATTTTCTCTTTCCGAATGAGTCACGGTGTTGTTGATCTTTGATCTCTAGTTGCAAGCCATTGGAGACTGCTTGAGCTCGGTCGATAACTTCTCTATAAGTTGGCAATCTCAAGGCGGATATTATTCACAAATTTCAGGTCGTAAGCCTTGCTCGAACCGACGCGCTTTCTTCACATCCGTGTCGACTAGGTATGATGCATATCGAGACAATTTGTTGAATTTTCTCTCATAGTCGACAAGTGTCATATTTCCTTGCTTGAGATTGAGGAACTCGGTCTCCTTTTGTGTTATGTAGGATTGAGGAAAATAGCGATCCATTATCAACTCCTTGAAGTCCTTCCAAACCAAAGCTTGGCGTTGTTCAAGTGTCAATGTTCGAGCATGAGATTCCCACCAGTGGCTTGCTTCTTCGGCCAATTGATAGATCGCACATGAAACTTTTTGCTCTTCACTACAGCCCATAAGCTCAAATATTCGTTCGAGCTCACGAATCCATTCTTCCGTGTCTTCAGGCCCTTCGGTTCCCTTAAATCTTGGTGGACCCATCCTTCGAAACTGTTCAATAATTTCAAAATTCCTTACTCGAGGTTGTCCAGCATTCATGCCACCCTCCTGTTGTTGCTGCATAAAGCCTTGGAGAGCTAGTAGAAATTGAGCAAAATCAACCCCATTGTTATTCACAGGTGGGGCTCGCTGCTCATCTTCCGGAGCGCGTCGCGGGGGCATTATCCTTTAACTAAATCAAGATGTTAAGAACCTAAAGTCAATGTCCTAACGGTTATATTTCGAGGACTAATTCTATTAGAGCATAAATCTATGTAATATAAATCAATCAAGATCACTGAGGAAACTTCTATTTCTTTATTTAAAAACTTATTCTATCAAACTTTATCATTGATGTGTCGGAAATTCAAAACATAGCCAGTAATCGTATCAACTAAATATTAAAATCATTTTTTGTCCCTTGTGGACACACATATTCTTTCACATTATTCAAATTGATACGATCAAGCTTTCAATTTTTTTTTTCGACACGATCATTTCATACTCACACCATAATTTTAAGCAAAATAAAATTATTTAATAAATACATATTACCTTGGAGTCGGCATAGAGCAGCAGCCACGAACCACATTCTCTCCCGATTCGAAACATGTCACAACAACTCATATATTACTAATAATTATATTTTAGATGCAAGTCTACAGGAACGTAGACCTGCTCTGATACCACAATGTAACACCCCCATCCCTTGCGAATAGGAGATGCTACCCAAAATATTCATTTATTTGATTTCTCTAATATTAATTTAAGTATAGGATATAAAGAAAAATAGGAAAAGAATTCCCTTTTTGATAATATAGTAATATAATAAATATTACTATTAAAATTAATAATACTTAACCAATGAGTTATTAAAATATACTATATGTGTAATAGAAAAATTATCAAAATTTTATTTCTCTTTTCCAATATAAAAAATATGTAACGGAAGCTGTAAAACTACAATAATAATCCTGCCAAAACACTATATATATATATATATATATATATATATATATATATATATATATAAATATCAAAGGCAACGGAAGCTGTAAGTTATATAAACGACATTCAATAATAACTTTATCTAAGCATCATATTTATATATATAAAAAGATGGAGTACATACAAAACCATCAAGTTTAAAAGTATAATTAACGTGTTCGAGGCACAGCTCGTAACTACACATACGGTAAACAAAATATATATATTCGGTCACAGCCGTCATCAAAATGCATGATCATAAACCAATATATATAAAGTCTCGACCCACCAAAATTGGAAGAGGCTAAGTTGGTTAGTAGCAAGATATATTTACCAAAAACAGCAACATATAATACTTCATCATATAATAGAACGGGAGAATGTGGAGCTCCATGTCTGCCGTCTTGCCGTCAACTCCTTAACCTGAAAAGAATCATAAATAATAGGGTATGAGTGTGCAAGCACACTCAGTGGGGTAAACACTGCAAGCAGTTATAACCAATTGTGTAATGAATCATAACATGTTGAACTCTTATAATTTTTCACTTAGCTGACATCTTGTGAGACTAGTCTCGGTCCCTTGTGGACCTGACCCCTTGTGGGCCGTTCAGCTCTTTGATCCCTTGTGGATTCGACCCCTTGTGGGTCCCATTAGTTCATATGAATGACGCACAACACAACAATGATTATAACCATGTAACAACTACGCTTACAGATAAAAGTAAACCCCACCTTAAGTGATTGAATTCAAACCTCTTCAAGCTTGCTTCGGTTGTCCTCCTCGAGCCTTGGATGCGCCGCTCCTAGCACTTGAAACACTTTAAACTTAGTTTCATTACAAGCACTTATTCTTGAATAAGCTCTCATTTCTTTAAACAATATTTTTAATCTCTCTTGAATATATTCTTGATAATTGTACAATACACTTGAAGCCGAAGACCATATTTGAACATTTTATGAATCTACAAATTATAAATTCATAGTTTCAATTACTAGTATAAATTATACTAATCTAACTTCATTATAATCATATCATTTAATTATATAATATACTAAGTTTAGATCACCATAATCCTTATAATTTATTTCAATTCTTGGCTAATAATATTAAAAGCAAATGTCTTGATTATCTATTTATGTGTTCAAGGTGAAACAATCATCAAAAATCTAATTCAAATTCCCAAACAAAAATTAAAATAAGCATAACATATTAAAACTCATATTCGACACATATGGAGCTACATCTCGACGTCTATTCTGGCCAATTTGACCTTAGATCTCAAGAAGAAAACCTATGATTAGAACGTCTACGACATGAGCTACAAAACCCCTAAACTTATTCTCCCTCACGGCATCGATTTGACGCCGGAAGGTTGACTCAAACTCGCGCGGAAATCTTCGCGCACAGACCCGACACCCTGACTTGATTGGCTCATAACTCCCTCGTCCGGTGTCGGATTGATGATCCGAAGGTACTGTTGGAAAGCCAACGACGATAGCTTTCTAATGGTACCTATATTAATGGGGTTTGATGAAAGAAAACAGATGAAAAACGGTCTGCAAGGTACGATCCTGCTGCTGTCAAAAACAGGGGAAAAATAAAACACAGCAAAACACATGCCGGCAGCCACCACGCCGCCGGAACTACTGTTCCGGTAATCCCTCCTCCTCACTCACACACAACAGACTTCATCCCACCAATATCTACTCAAGACCTTTAGCCATCGATTAAGAAGAACAAGAATGGAAGAGAAGTGCAAAACCCTTTCAAATTCAACAAGCAAAAATCGAAGAAACAAGAATTATGAGAAATTACCTTGATGGCTGCAGTAAATCGATGAGTGGTGAAGATGGAGAGAAGAGAAAAGACGCAGGGGAGAGAAGATAGGGAAATTACCAAACCACAAGCATATCCTTATATATATACATGGATTATCTATTAAAAAATCTAACTTATACAATAAAAATCTAACACTTTATAAATATTTTAATGCTATTTGCTAATAAAATCTTAGATATTTTTATCAATAGCAATTCTAGAATATTCAAGTTTATTCATTAATATTATATGACTTATTACAAAAATTCTTAATATTTTAATATTAAATCAATTCTAGAATATTCCATTTACTTATACCCCATTTTTTTTATAAACAATTTACATATTAATATCTAACATATTCTAGAGTTTTCATGTATTTTATTTTACTAATCTTACTCTTTAAGATTTATTTATAAGTAATTTTTAATTTTGCTAGGGCGGATCCTCGCTCTAAGTCGGACAACCTGTACAACATTTTAAAATCAAATCCGTTAGTTTTAATAACGTCATAAAAATATTTTACTTAAACATAAACATCTCTAATATATTGTAATTAAATTATAAATAAATTAAAAAGGTTCGGGGTATTACATGTTTCTTCGAGATCTCCGAGATTGACCTTTCCTTTTATGGCTCTGGCTGTCTGCTTCTCCTGGTAACGATCAGACGGACTGCTCTTATCGGTGTGGCTCATACCAGGTGGTTGCTCCAGGTTCCCATGCCCCAAGTTGAATTGGAGAGGTACTTGTTGGCCGAAGCTCCATGCTGGTAAACATGACTTAGCAGTCTGGGCTCGGTAATGCCCATTCTGACCGCATTTCCTCCGTTTCTGCTCTACTGATCTTCCTTCCTCCACAACTTTGTTTTTCCCCCTGACAGACCTGTACCGACACAATTAAAGAGAAAAATAGGGCCAAATGGCCCAAAAGTCGATGACGCATCAGGGGGCAACTCTTTAGTGATCAGATAATTAGCTATATCGGCATACCAGGGCTCCTGTTTGGTCAGAGCATACAGTTCTTCTTCCTCCTCTCGGGTGCTCGTGGAATATAACTTCTCATCTGGAAAAGTATCGGTAATGGGCATACCATCATCCTCTTCCAGTTGCAACCTGCTCAAATGATCCGCCACGAGGTTCGCAGCTCCTTTCTTGTCCCTTATTTCTATATTGAACTCTTGTAACAGTAAGATCCACCTGATGAGTCGAGGTTTGGATTCCTTCTTGGCCATCAAATACTTCAACGCAGCATGATCCGTGTAGACCACCGCCTTTGTTCCCAAAAGGTAGGAACGAAACTTCTCTATGGCAAACACCACTGCCAAGAGTTCTTTCTCAGTAGTGGTATAGCTGCATTGTGCCGAATTCAGTGTTTTGGATGCGTAGTAGATCACGCAACTCTTTTTGCCTTTCTTCTGCCCTAGTACTGCTCCAACGGCGTGGTTGCTGGCATCACACATGATCTCGAACGGTAAGTCCCAAACCGGAGGTTGAATAATGGGGGCTGACACCAACTTGTTTCTCAGAATTGTGAATGCCTCCTTACAATCGTCATCAAACTCAAACGGCACATCTTGTTGAAGAAGTCTGGTCATGGGCTGGGCAATATTGGCGAAATCCTTGATAAATCGCCGGTAGAAGCCTGCATGGCCAAGGAACGCCCGTATGTGCTTTACTGTTGTCGGGTAGGGCAATTTGGCGATGGAATCAACCTTCGCCTTATCCACTTCAATCCCCCTTTCCGAAATCACGTGCCCCAGCACTATTCCTTCCTTTACCATAAAATGGCATTTTTCATAGTTGAGGACCAGGCTCTTCTCCACACACCTTTTTAATACAAGCTCTAGATGATTCAAACATGCGTCGAAAGAGCTACCATATACGGTGAAGTCATCCATGAAAACTTCAATGCAATTCTCCAATAGATCGGAAAATATGCTCATCATGCACCGTTGAAAGGTTCCCGGTGCATTGCATAATCCGAACGGCATTCTCCGGTATGCAAATGTTCCAAATACGCAGGTGAAAGTGGTTTTCTCCTGGCCTTCATGTGCCACAAAGATTTGCATGTATCCAGAATATCTGTCGAGAAAATAGTAATAGGCATTACCATCCAATCTTTCCAGCATCTGGTCGATGAAGGGTAATGGGAAGTGGTCCTTCCTGGTTGCATCATTCAGCTTCCTGTAGTCAATGCAAACTCTCCATCCAGTTTGCAATCGGGTGGGCACAAGCTCGCCTTGATCATTCTCCACAACCTGTATCCCCGACTTCTTCGGTACGACATGGACTGGACTCACCCATTGGCTATCGGATATGGGATAGATGATTCCCAATTCCAATAGCTTAAGAATTTCTTTCAGTACCACTTCCTTCATGACCGGGTTCATCTTTCTTTGAGAATCTCGAAAGGGTTTGGCTCCCTCCTCAAGGTAAATGTGATGCATGCACTCCGTGGGACTGATGCCTTTTATATCAGCTAAAGTCCAACCGATGGCTTCCCTGTTCTCTAGTAATACTCTGACCAATCGATCTTGCTGCACAACGGTTAGATCAGCACTGATGATAACTGGTAATGTCTCTTCTGGTCCCAAATAAGCATACTGTAGATGTTTAGGTAGTTGCTTGAGCTCCAAAACGGGTGCCTTCTGGATTGAAGGCAACACCTTCTCGTTCTGCCCATACTGAGCCAACAACTCCGGTTTGCTTGCTTCCGTTCCTCCAGCTAGATAGACCTCCTGAATTAATTCCTTGATCTTCTGATCTACCTCCACCTCGGCTTCCAAAGTACTTTCTCGGAGAGAGTAAAGCTCCATGATGGCTTCCTTCATCTCATCATCCTCCATATGTTCTGCATCCCGATCAGTCAGACCATACTGAATTACTTTCTCTGTGGTATCCCTGGAACCGAAAGCAATTCCTTGTTCTTGCACCAAGGGCTCAAATACATCGATCATGTCCACCGTTTCCATTGCCTGTTTCCTCTTCATGGTCTCATAAATGTTGAATTCCACTTGGACTCCATCGAACTCACATGTCAAAATTCCGGTTTTCATATGGATCTTAGTTCTAGCGGTAATCATGAATGGCCTTCCCAATAGTATAGCATTCTCTCATGTTTCGGGTCCAGTATCCAGAACATAGAAGTCTGCTGGGAAAATCAAATCCCCAACCTTGATCAGTACGTCCTCCACCACTCCTTCAGGGTAAGCATTGGACCTGTCAGCCAACTGTATGACCACACGGGTGTTCGTCATGTCGCCAACATTCAATCTCTTGTATACAGCCAATGGCATCACATTAATGGAGGCTCCCAGATCCATCATCGCCTTATCCATGTTGGTTCCTCCTATATTGCATGCAATGGTGAACATCCCTGGATCCTTTCGCTTCGTGGGTAGCTTCCGTTGGATCACCGCCGAAACACTTTCTCCCATCACGTATCGGACTTCTTCCTCCATTTTGACTTTTCTTGAACAAAGGTCTTTCAAGAATTTGGCATATTTTGGAATTTGCCTGATAGCATCGAGTAGGGGTATGCTCAATTCAACCTTTTGAAACATCTTCATCATTTCACTTGCTTCCTTCTCTTTAGCTTTCTGTTTCAGGCGTCCTGGGTAGGGTGCATCGGTTGGGTTGCTACCTCTAGCTTGTTCGTCAGTTAGATCCTTACCACTCTTATTCCAGCTTCCTCGAAGCAATTCAGCCTCTGCTAACAACTCTTCTTCCTTTTCCTCTCCCTCAGGAAACTCAGTTAGCACAACTTGGGCATGTTCTCTGGGGTTGATTCCCATGGCTGGGAGTTTACCAGCGTTCTCCTCCAGTTTGGCCACTGCTTTAGTCAAGTGACTAATTTGCTGGTTGGTTTGGTTCATTCCGGCACGAATTTCATTGCGAAATTTCTCGCTCTCCTTAGCCATGCTTTCAATGGCTTCTTCCCAAGGTGCTCTCCGATGTGGTGGTTGATAAGGGGGTTGTTGTTGATTCTGGTTGTGGTGTTGAGGGGGTCCCAACTGGTACTGTTGTTGATGCTGGTTCTGATTATACTGGGGACGTGGCATCGGTGCGCTCATATTGTTCTGCTGTTGGGGCTGACCATCTTGCTTCCATCGAAAGTTAGGGTGATCTCTCCACCCTGGATTGTAAGTGTTTGCATAAGGATCATACTTCCGTGGATTCCCATCATGTCTTCCGATGGCATTGACATCTACAATATCTTCGCCAAAATTGGGACAATTTTCAGATTGATGTCATGTGGCATCGCAAAGACCACACTGGCGAATCTTCTTCGGTATAGTCAAGCCCGACAGAAGTTCCTTGAGTTCGTTCATGCTCTTCTCCATAGTTTTCTCCAGTTTGGACATCTCCTCCTTCTCTTCAGTTTTCCTTGGTTTTTCCAGATTTCTTTCATGTCCTTCATCGCGTGATTCTTCTGCCATGGTGCCCAACAATTGGAAGATCTCCAACGGAGTCTTACTTATCAACGATCCATTGCAGGCTGCTAGGACCAAACTACGATCGTTTCTCCGCATGCCCTTTACAAAGCTCTCCACCTGATCTTTTGGAGTGATTTGGTGATGAGGGCAGTTGCTTAACATTCTCTTGAATCTCGTCCAGTACTCGTAGAAGGATTGTAGCCCATCTTGCCTTATGCTGCGGATATCCCATCTCATCCGCTCCACTCGTGATGCTGGGAAGAATTCTTCCAAGAAGGCCTGTTGCAGTTGTGCCCATGTAGTGACACTGCCTTCGGGTAGGTCATACAGCCATCTTCTTGCGTTGTCCACCAAGGTAAAAGGGAAGAGTATCAACTTGACATACTCTTGCTGCTCATCATTTGATTGGTGCATGATTGTCGTCTCAAAATCTTGGAGATGAGTATGAGGGTCATCTCCTTGGTATCCATTGAACTTCGGTAAGATCTGAAGCAATGAGGGCTTCATGTCATACCGACGAGGTGCGAACGGATTTGCGGGTAAGGTGATTCCGTTCGGCCTCTGGTTGAGATTAGTTGGGTATGCCAACTTTCTGAGGGTCTGCTCCGGTACGGCTTCTGCCTGTTCAGCCTCTGCCATAGCTTTGCGTCTCGCTATTCGTGCTCCTGCGCGCAGTCGTCTTTCTGTACGATCAATATCAGGATCAAACACCAATGCTCTTACAGCTCTACGAGTTCCACGCATACACCAGTAGCGGAAAATGGAATGAGGAGAGAACAAAATTGCTGCGCGTCACTCCCCGGCAACGGCGCCAATTTTGACACGCACCCGTCGTGCGGTGCGGGTAAAATACTTGTGTATGCCCAGTACAGACAATACACGCTCCTACGTCTCACAACAAGTTCTCAGTCTTAGTGGCAAGTGTAGGGTCGAATCCCACAGGGAGTGAGGAACCACTTTGTTCTCCAACGACAAACTGAGGTGTCACAATTCTCAATCTGTATACTCTGCACAAGAAATTAACAAGATCAATAATAACAAAGGGGTGATGTAACACCCCGTACTTTTCCCTTATGTTGGGAGATAGTGTTTTAACACTATTGAGAATACTGAGATGTCGAGATGCGAGATTTCACTACTACAAAAATTTACATACATAACAGTGAATAGATAACGGTTTTTTTTAAAAACCGTTATGTATGAGCGCACTTTTAGGAATAGATAACGGTTTTGCGAAAATCCGTTATCTATGTAGTGTTGTCTAAATGCATAGATAACGTTTTGAACAAATGCGTTATGTTTTTGCGTTATCTATTAGTTGCATACATAACGGTATTACAAAACCGTTATCTATGAGCATTTTTTATAACGGTTGTTTTAACCGTTATATATGAGCGCCTTGATACTGTTATGTATTACTTTTATGAATATTTATTTTTAATTTTAATAATATTATAAAAAATTAAAATCCTAACCCTAGCCAACCCCCCTCTCTCTCCCACCGTTCTCTCCTCTTCCTTTTCTCTCTTCCACCGCCTTACTCCCTTCAAACCGGGCTTCACTGTCGCCGCCAGCCCCCATCCTCGCCGCCGTGTAGCTGTTCGCGCCGCCGTCCTCGCCGCTGAGGCCCCCTATCCCTTTCTCTTCCGCGAACAGCAGCGGTCCGAGGCGCCGCCGCTGATGTATCCTTCTCTGAAACTCCGGCGCTGCTTCTGTAAAATCTGGCGACTAATTTTGACCGTTCTTTCCCTCTTTTTCTCTTTGTCTCGGTTTCCCTCTCTAATCCCTCACTGGAAGCGCGCAATTGAAGGGAAGAAGTAGAGCCCTAGCTTCTCTGTCTGAAATCGCCGGTCGCCGCCCTGGCTTGACGCCGCCGGATATCCCTTGCTCGGAGATCGCAACACCGCTAAAGCCCTTCCTCTGCTCAAAACATTCTCAATATGAGGTTGATTCCAATGTATTTCCATTTCACTACTGAACTATTTCTTGTTTAATTTAGGGTTCTGGTGGATGTATTGATGCTGTTGCAGCTGCAATTCAAGTTCTGGAGGTATTTTGTTGGTGTTATTTGGGTATTTTTTCTACAGAGTATCTTGTGATTAAGTAGATTATCATGTAGATTTATTGACGCGTGCTTGATAATTTCTGATCATGTCTGTTTTTTTCTTTGCCCCTGAATCCAGATCTCTGTCTTTTTTGGTTTTAAGTCTTTGCCTTATGATAGTCCTATGTCTTTCAGGAACTTCTGTTTTCACACATGTAGCTATTTTGTATATTTGAAGATATTATATTATTCTGATCAGGATATTTGTTGGATACAATAAAGCTATCAGAATTTTTGAGGTTCATCGCCCAGGGAGAGATTTTGAACAACACTCGACTGTTTTAGGAAACAAAGAAGGCCAATCAGGTGATTTTATCTAATTTCTAGATTAATGGGGCTTTGGAATGAATTCCACCAACTTTGGATTGACCCTAAATCTGTAAACTTTTAAATCATTATATAAGCTCAAGTATTTGATAAGTTATTTGTTGTGATCTATGTGGGTTCAATCGAGTAGTATCTATGTGGTGTTAATGCATTAAATATATTTGTTTTTAGTGGGATCTAATCTTCCTGAGCTTCTTTCTTCTTATGGTCAGGTATTATATCTTCTATTGTTTTTTCCCCCACTTCTTCTGGTATGCTGGTTGTGGGCTCCTACAACCAGACTACTGCTATATACAGAGAAGACAATATGGAACTGCTGTATGTGTTGCATGGCCAAGAAGGTGGGGTTACACAAGTAAGTTGGTAGAGTTGCCTTCTGTGGGTTCATGTTTTCTTGAGTTTCTAGAAGTGGTTAATCATTCGAAGTATGTATCTGCCAGGTTCAGTTTTCTAAGGATGGAAACTATTTGTACTCTGGGGGACGGAAGGTAGAGTCCAACTGCTCCTCTTTTGACAGCATACTAATGCAAAATTAGATGGGCCTTTCATGGATGTTCTTTCAAATATCTTGCAGGATCCTTATATTCTATGCTGGGATATTCGCAAAACTGTTGATATTGTCTACAAGTAGGTTTTTTGTTCCTCTCTAAAACCTCATATGGGAATTGGGCATTTGACTGCAGAAAAAGCTAGCTATGTTCATTATCAATCTCATAAGTTCTCCTGTTGGACTAGTCTTGAATTATTTTTTCTTAGTTGCTTGCCAAATGCTAATTTCTCCTCTGCAATAGTTATATAAGAAGTGTGGGCCTTGTTAAAGCATTAGGATCCAATTGTTACTAACTTTTCTTCTGTATTTGGTTAGACTATATCGATCATCTGAAAGCACCAATCAGAGAATACAATTTGCTATTGAACCTCTTGGTCGATATCTTGGAACTGGTGGTCAGGTACCTTTTTAGCTACCAGTAATCTTTTCAGGCATTCAATTCAACAGCAGTTAAGTCTCTAATTTTGTCCAAACTCTCTTTTAAAGGATGGTCTGGTGCATATCTATGATCTTCAGACCGGGGAGTGGGTATCAAGCTTTCAAGCGGCACTAGGTTCACTCATCCTCCTCTTTATACCTGTCTGCTTAATTAGAAAGATTATATTCCTCAGGTTCTTGGTCGGTGAAGGGGCCCATATGTGGGCGAAGTCAAGGGTATTGCGACTGATGGCACTATAGAGGATGCGGATGAGGTAGCTTTTATCCGACTACATACACTGTCATCTAATCATTTTGCCAAAATCCCACCTTTGCTTGTGAAATCTATAGTTTTATTATCAAGACAAAAGAGCCGTATTTGCACTTTTGACTTGTCGTAGCTTATGCATTTCATGGTGCAGTGGTTGGTGAATTTTGAGCGTGCGCAGGCTGAGATTGCTAAGATACGAGAACTGGATGATGACGAGGATGAGAACACTGATACTTCTGCTGAGAATTTTGGAGATTGATGCAGGTAATTTTTCAGCTCAACATATGAGTGGTTATGGCAGCTTAATGCTCTTAGTTGAC